>NC_092732.1:44336343-44473380 GCF_047496885.1 Scyliorhinus torazame | reverse complement strand
AGCACGGGGTTAGATACAGAGTAAAGCTCCCTCTACACTGTCCCATCAAACACTCCCAGGACAGGTACAGCACGGGGTTAGATACAGAGTAAAGCTCCCTCTACACTGTCCCCATCAAACACTCCCAGGACAGGTACAGCACGGGGTTAGATACAGAGTAAAGCTCCCTCTACACTGTCCCCATCAAACACTCCCAGGACAGGTACAGCACGGGGTTAGATAAAGAGTAAAGCTCCCTCTACACTGTCCCCATCAAACACTCCCAGGACAGGTACAGCACGGGGTTAGATACAGAGTAAAGCTCCCTCTACACTGTCCCCATCAAACACTCCCAGGACAGGTACAGCACGGGGTTAGATACAGAGTAAAGCTCCCTCTACACTGTCCCCATCAAACACTCCCAGGACAGGTACAGCACGGGGTTAGATACAGAGTAAATCTCCCTCTACACTGTCCCCATCAAACACTCCCAGGACAGGTACAGCACGGGGTTAGATACAGAGTAAAGCTCCCTCTACACTGTCCCCATCAAACACTCCCAGGACAGGTACAGCACGGGGTTAGATGCAGAGTAAAGCTCCCTCTACACTGTCCCCATCAAACACTCCCAGGACAGGTACAGCACGGGGTTAGATGCAGAGTAAAGCTCCCTCTACACTGTCCCCATCAAACACTCCCAGGACAGGTACAGCACGGGGGTAGATACAGAGTAAAGCTCCCTCTACGCTGTCCCCATCAAACACTCCCAGGACAGGTACAGCACGGGGTTAGATACAGAGTAAAGCTCCCTCACTGCCCCGTTAGAAAGTTCTGGGTTTTAAGCTTGACTGATGGAAGGGGAGAGTCTGTGTTGAGGTCTGGGGCAGCAGTAAATTTGAGTGGGAGATGGTGCCCTCATTGGAGGGTGTGCCGGCGACAGTATCCGGTCGTTCTGAGTGCTTACACCGTCTGTTTTCCCCCGCAGCATTACAGCTCGGTTATCAGCAGCTCCTCCGACGACCAAGATGCCATGCGCTCCTCGCTCAGCCAGTTCTTCCAGTTCACGTCCTCGCCGCATTTCTTTGAGCCCGTCGTCAGCTCCACGAGCAGAGTGCACGGGACGGGAAACAGGAGCAGCAGCAGCATCATCGCCAGTAGCGGACCTCGGGAGAGTCACCTCGGAGCTTCAACCCTCACCAGCGCGAGTGGCGTCAGCGGAAACGGCCTCAGCCACGGCTTAGATATCATCTCTTTAGACTAAGATTCCACAAACCAATAATGAGCAGAGATGGAGAATTGGGAGCACAAATGTAGACCACTTTCGAAAACTGATGTAAAACCACAAATCTGAATGCAGGGTAGAGTCAGCTGGTTGGAACGTGATTCCTCCACCTTCGCTGCCCTATGAGCAGGAAAGTGTTGGCCAGTAGGTTTCTACACTCGCCAGGCAACAAGACAGAGATGTGCTTGAGCCTGGTTCCCAGAGTAAACCTGTTAAAAACACAACAGGCAATTTGAGTCTTTTGGTGACCTGGCTCCTTGGGAGCCGAGGATCTGAACTGTGTCCGCGATCCGACGGCATTCAGTCTCTGAGGCGCGGTGCGTGCCTGGAGACGGCCCTTGTCTGAATCGGCAGTGCCCCGCCTGGCAATGCAGTCAGAGGGGAAACGGTGTGAAGATTGCGGCGGGGGGGGGGGGGGGGGGGGGGGAGTGACTGATGGGAGTTAGCTGCTCCGTAAACCAAAGGTGTTTTCACTCCTGGGTGAAGCTGTGCGGCGAACCAAAGATTAACACTAGAATTGACGGCACAGGAACAGGCCAACCATAAGGGGGAAAGGTTGACGGGAGTGAGATGGGCCGGCATGTCCTTGAGAGGAGTTTGGAGATGGCCTGCGGAGCCTGTGGGCAGCTTTTAAACTTTTCAATATTCGCGAAGAACCTTCATAAACTGCAAAAGGGGACGTGATGGATGCCCTCGCAAATCTCAGCTGAGTATTAATGTCTCCCACCCACCCTCAGAAGAGCCGAGCCCAGTGTTGGTCGCCTCCTTGAGGGGGGTACGGAGTGAAACCTTCCCTTGGTTCCAGTCCTGGGTGCTGGACGAGGAGAAGATTTCCGAAGGGGGCGACCCAGATTTTGAGCATCACAAACACCAGGGAAAGGAAACCTGGAGAAAGTTTAGGGAGTAAGTCCTGAACACGGTGGGGAATTCGAGATACGGTGGGAGGGGTTGTCACTTTTTTTAACAAATGTAACTTCAGTATATTTTATCACTGTTCAATCTTCCCTTTTTAAAAATAAGTATAAAGGAATATTCTGTACAGAGAAAGCAAATGATCTATTTTCAGTTGCAGCTATTTTGTAAATATATATTACGAAAAATCGTGTTTATAAAAAAAATAATAATTCCAAAGATGGTCCTCAGCGGGAGGACAGACTAGACTCAGACTCTCGCTGGGATACCCTCAGCGGGAGGACAGACTAGGCTGAGACTCTCGCCGGGATACCCTCAGCGGGAGGACAGACTAGGCTCAGACTCTCGCTGGGATACCCTCAGCGGGAGGACAGACTAGGCTCAGACTCTCGCCGGGATACCCTCAGCGGGAGGACAGACTAGGCTCAGACTCTCGCCGGGATACCCTCAGCGGGAGGACAGACTAGGCTCAGACTCTCGCTGGGATACCCTCAGCGGGAGGACAGACTAGGCTGAGACTCTCGGGCCGGGATACCCTCAGCGGGAGGACAGACGAGGCTCAGACTCTCTCGCCGGGATACCCTCAGCGGGAGGACAGACTAGGCTGAGACTCTCGCTGGGATACCCTCAGCGGGAGGACAGACTAGGCTGAGACTCTCGCCGGGATACCCTCAGCGGGAGGACAGACTAGGCTCAGACTCTCGCCGGGATACCCTCAGCGGGAGGACAGACTAGGCTCAGACTCTCGCGGGGATACCCTCAGCGGGAGGACAGACTAGGCTCAGACTCTCGCCGGGATACCCTCAGCGGGAGGACAGACTAGGCTGAGACTCTCGGGCCGGGATACCCTCAGCGGGAGGACAGACTAGGCTCAGACTCTCGCTGGGATACCCTCAGCGGGAGGACAGACTAGGCTCAGACTCTCGCTGGGATACCCTCAGCGGGAGGACAGACTAGACTCAGACTCTCGCTCGGATACCCTCAGCGGGAGGACAGACTAGACTCAGACTCTCTCGCCGGGATACCCTCAGCGGGAGGACAGACTAGGCTGAGACTCTCGGGCCGGGATACCCTCAGCGGGAGGACAGACTAGGCTCAGACTCTCGCTGGGATACCCTCAGCGGGAGGACAGACTAGGCTCAGACTCTCGGGCCGGGATACCCTCAGCGGGAGGACAGACTAAGCTCAGACTCTCGGGCTGGGATACCCTCAGCGGGAGGACAGACTAGGCTGAGACTCTCGCCGGGATACCCTCAGCGGGAGGACAGACTAGGCTCAGACTCTCGGGCCGGGATACCCTCAGCGGGAGGACAGACTAGGCTGAGACTCTCTCGCCGGGATACCCTCAGCGGGAGGACAGACTAGGCTCAGACTCTCGGGCTGGGATACCCTCAGCGGGAGGACAGACTAGGCTCAGACTCTCGCTGGGATACCCTCAGCGGGAGGACAGACTAGACTCAGACTCTCGCTCGGATACCCTCAGCGGGAGGACAGACTAGGCTCAGACTCTCGCCGGGATACCCTCAGCGGGAGGACAGACTAGGCTCAGACTCTCGGGCCGGGATACCCTCAGCGGGAGGACAGACTAAGCTCAGACTCTCGCTGGGATACCCTCAGCGGGAGGACAGACTAAGCTCAGACTCTCGCTGGGATACCCTCAGCGGGAGGACAGACTAAGCTCAGACTCTCGCTGGGATACCCTCAGCGGGAGGACAGACTAGGCTGAGACTCTCGCCGGGATACCCTCAGCGGGAGGACAGACTAGGCTCAGACTCTCGGGCCGGGATACCCTCAGCGGGAGGACAGACTAGGCTCAGACTCTCGGGCCGGGATACCCTCAGCGGGAGGACAGACTAGGCTCAGACTCTCGCCGGGATACCCTCAGCGGGAGGACAGACTAGGCTGAGACTCTCGCGCCTGTTACGGCCGGGATACCTTGTTATTCCTCCGTTTAATAATGCTGTTCTCTTCGAGTTCCTGTTCAGTGAATAAGCTACATTCTGCGACGCGGGGATGATGGCTTGTGTCTGTCGGATTCGGGGCAGACCCCTTCCTCCAAGAGATGGAAATGTGTGGGTTGGCAGGAAGGAGCGTTTTGGTCGCCACTGAACAGAATTCACGCTGTTTCAACCTGTATCAATCGTGTCGCAATTAAAGGCTGAGGAAATGAGCAAATGGCTGGCACTGTTATTTCATCAGCGTTGACTTGCTGTGAATGGTACAGCAGCAAGACAAATCGCGACAGGCGCCGTATTAACCAGCAAGCGGGGTGGGATGGGGGCAATTTGGTTAACCTGTGGGAGGATAGGAAATATTTTTACCGTTAATCACAGTGACACATCTCACCGTTGTGGGTGTCAATTATAAAGCCCGCATTGGTGGCCCAAATTTCCCTTAAATTCAACGCTGGCCTATCTCCTTATTTTAAATAAATTTAGAGTACCCAATTCTTTTTTTCCCCAGTTAAGGGGCAATTTTAGTGTGGGCAATCCACCTGCCCGGCACATCTTTTGGGTTGTGGGGGTGAAACCCACGCAGACACGGGGAGAATGTGCGAACTCCATACGGGCAGTGGCCCAGAGCCGGGATCGAACCTGGGACCTCGGTGCTGTGAGGCAGCAGTGCTAACCACTGTGCTGCCCTCGTGCCACCCTCAGCCAGTCAGGGGCGTAGCCTCAGGCAGTGGCCCGCGGCCCTCGATACCTGGCCTGTGGCCCTCGAAGCGTGGCCTGCGTGGAGCATTGTGAAAGCGCCGCCGCCCACAATTCGGTCGAGAATTCTTTGGCCGATCGCCAAGGGCCATTTCGGCGGTGTTTGAATCCAGCCCTGATCTCCCCAAGTACCCTGTACAGCTGGTGTAAAACTTCCCTACTTTTATATTCCACTTCCGGTGAAACAAACGTCAACATTCCAGTCGCCTTCCCCTTCACTTGCTGTACCTGAATACTTTGTCATCATTTCGATTGGACGGGTATAAAAGGCTGTTTAGAAAGGTTCGTTGTGTGTTCCTGTTTAAATTGCATCACCCCACGGTGGCACGGTGGTTAGCACTGCTGCCTCACGGCGCCGAGGTCCCAGGTTCGATCCCGGCCCCGGGTCACGGTCCGTGTGGAGTTTGCACATTCTCCCCGTGTCTGCGTGGGTTTCGCCCCCACAACCCAGAGAGGTGCAGGGGAGGTGGATTGGCCGCGCTACATCGCCCCTGAATTGGGTACTCTAAATTTGTGTAAAAAACGCACTCCAATTGCTTTGTACGTTCTTGCAGCCCGAGAACTCCACTCTTTACCAAGCAGGTAAAACTTGCCTCAGCCTGTGGGGCAGTGTTGTGTCAGACACGTTTCAGCATAACTGACTGCGAGAGGAGGGACACATCTACAGGATGAACATTGACTGAAGGATTGAACCGGAACTCAATGTGAAGACTGTGTCGTGGGTCAACGTTGTTTTCCTCAACGGGACTTGAATAACGAGAGATTAACTGACGGTTAAAGTGAGATGTAAAGTTCCATTACACAGCAGTTTCTGATTGGCTGAAAACGCCTCCGAAAGCTTCACATTCAAGAAAAAGTAATTTATTAAATTGAGAGAGTTTGACCGAAAAAAGCTAAAACACACAAATTGTTCAGACTTCCGCAGGCAGCGGTTAGAACTGTCCTCCCAGCTAGCGACCTGCCTCGCTGCACCTCACGTGACTGCCTCAGAGAGTGGGGGGGGGGGGGGGGTGTCTCCGACGGGCCGATCCTCAGACCCCTCCGCCTCCCCTTTTATTCGGCACCTCTTTCTCAATCCGGGTGGAGTTAATGTACGACTCCAGGATAAATATGGTCTCGTCCACTTGATTTTCACTCGAATCCAACCTGGAAAGGAAGAGCGATAAAAGTTAGGGTGCGACTCGCACGGCTGCTCCCAAGCCACTGCTCCTTGTCCATATATCATCCCAGTAAGAAGTCTTACAACACCAGGTTGAAAGTCCAACAGGTTTGTTTTAAATCACTAGCTTTCGGAGCACTGCTCTGCAGGTGTGATGCAACAGAGAGTTAAAGTACTTTTAAATTAAAACAATGTTTATTTATGAAAACCAGTTAACACTTTATAAACCCACAGGAAACATCTTAACAACTATCATCCCCAATAAATCCCCCAAAGAATACAGTACTCTATAAGTAACTCTTAATCTTTCCTCGCTACATCCATAAGACAAAAGACCCTTTTTAAACACCGAGATCAGGTTTAAATTCTCTTCTGAGAGCAGTTATCACTTTGAAATCACCCAAATGATCTGGAGACAGTCTTTAGACTGCAGAGAGAGATCCTTACCCAGCTGCTTGCTTTGCCTGCAGCTATCCAGCTCTCAAAACAAAACTAAAACACACCCTGTGGCTGCCTGCTCAAAAACGAAAGTGAAAGCCAGCCAGCCCAGCTCCACCCACTCTCTGATACCACTGCAGCTCTCTGACAACTACCCATTTCTTAAAGGTACATCCACTACAGCTATTTAATAAACACCCATTTCTTAAAGGCACATCCACTACAGCTATTTGATAAACACCCATTTCTTAAAGGTACATCCACTGCAGCTATTCGATAAACACCCATTTCTTAAAGGTACACCCACTACAGCTATTCGATAAACACTCATTTCTTAAAGGTACATCCACTACAGCTATTTAATAAACACCCATTTCTTAAAGGCACATCCACTACAGCTATTTGATAAACACCCATTTCTTAAAGGTACATCCACTACAGCTATTCGATAAACACCCATTTCTTAAAGGTACATCCACTGCAGCTATTCGATAAACACCCATTTCTTAAAGGTACTGTCACAGGACAGAACATTGGAACAGGCATCTTAAAGACAAAACGGTGCCAACTTATAAATGTTGTAGGTACTGTTTGCTGTAAGTCGAACATTGTAAAGTTAAGGACTGTCTATACACTGCACTTCCCCAACACATCTGCCAATTTCTCGTCCATAAATCCAATTTTCTATTGTTGAATCTGCTCTTTCAGTCAGATTCCAGATCACAACTCCCAGCGTAAAAGACAATCCTCAAGTTGCTCTGGCTCTATTGCCGGTTCCCTCAGGTGCAGAATGAGATTGAGTGTGGAGGTGTTGGGGGGGGGGATCAGTGCCGTTTTCAGTTGGATGACTCTTGGCTGCAGATGGGCACAGCACGTGGCCACCAACAGAAAGGACTGGACTCCATCTGCCCAACCCGGGTCCTCTCTCGGCCCACTCCCCTGCCCAGGACAGGTGCTCCCTCCCCTGCCCTATCACCCTCCATGGCGACTCACATGTTGACATTGTGCTTCAGAGTCTCCAGCTGCTGTTGCTCGGGAGCTGTGATCATCTCCTCAATCTCCTGAAGCTGTTGTTCCTCCGCTCCCGTCGCCTGCATCGACGCCATGATTGCTTCGATTCTCTGCGATTTCTCCAGCAGCCGCCTGGGGGCAGAAATTAAAACCTCATTCATTCCAGAGTCGCCCGGCTGCTGTGAACCCCAGCACCTTCCAGAAGAGGCAATTCAGCCCATCATCCCAGTACCTGCTCTCCTCGAGGCTGGGTCGGATTGTTCCGGCTATCATTCTCTCGAAGACCACCTGGATGAAATGGTCTGTCTCTGGCCCTATAACCAGCTCACCTGCTGCTGAAAACCTCAGTCAATTCCTTTGCTCCCTCCAGACGTGACGATTGCGACACATTCCCGGCCCCTCCCATTTTCTTTTTGTTTTAGAAATATTTTAATTCAAATGTTTACATATTTTCAACAAACCCCCCCCCTTACAGAAAAAAGAGAAACAAAGAACACATAAATAAACATCTTACAACGACATCACGAATTCCCCCAATATACAAACTCCCCATTAAGCAATAATAAACACAGTAGTAAACACAAAGTACCCCCCCCCCCCCCCCCCCCCCCCTCCCCGGTTGCTGCTGCTGCTGACCACCTCCTAACGCTCCGCTAGAAAGTCTAGGAACGGTTGCCACCGCCTGGAGAACCCTTGCACAGACCCTCTCAAGGCAAATTTTACCCTCTCCAGTTTAATGAACCCTGCCATGTCGCTGATCTAGGCTTCCACGCTCGGGGGCCTCGCATCCTTCCACTGTAGCAGAATCCTCCGCCGGGCTACCAGGGATGCAAAGGCCAGAATACCGGCCTCTTTCGCCTCCTGCACTCCCGGCTCGTCCGATACCCCAAATAGTCCGAGCCCCCAACTCGGCTTAACCCGGGTGTTCACCACCTTAGACACCATCCTCGCAATACCCCTCCAGAACCCATCCAGCGCAGGGCACGCCCAGAACATGTGGGTGTGATTTGCTGGGCTCCCCGAGCACCTCCCACATCTGTCTTCCACCCCAAAGAACCTGCTCAGCCTCGCCCCTGTCATATGCGCTCTGTGAAGAACCTTAAATTGGATCAGGCTAAGCCTGGCGCAAGAGGAGGAAGAATTAACCCTACCCAGGGCGTCCGCCCACGCACCCTTGTCTATCTCTTCCTCAAGCTCCTCCTCCCATTTACCCTTTAGCTCCTCCACCGAGGTCTCCTCCTCCTCCTGCATCTCCTGGTAGATCGCCGAGACCCTGCCCTCTCCAACCCACACCCCCGAGAGCACCCTATCCTGGATCCTGAGTGCTGGAAGCAGCGGGAACTCCCTCACCTGCTGTCTTACAAACGCCCTTACCTGCATGTACCTGAAGGCGTTTCCGGGGGAAGCCCGAAGTTTTCCTCCAGCGCCCCTAGGCTCGCAAACGTCCCATCTACAAACGGGTCCCCCATCCTTCTAATTCCTGCCCTGTGCCAGCTCAGGAACCCTCCATCCATTCTCCCCGGGACGAACCGATGGTTCACATTCCAAGTTATCAGCCGGATCGGGGGGCTTCCCCCACCCCCCCCCTGCCGATTAGCCATCCCCTTTTCTAGGCCAGCCACGTGCCCGCGCCTCTCGCACTCTCCATCCCCCCCAGCGGCAGACCCCCACCCCGACTCTCTCTCCGAGCTCCAGCTCCCCTTTGGCCAATGAAGCAGCAACCCCCCCCCAAAGCTAGGTCCCCGCCTAGCTGCGTTGCTCCCTCCATAGCACTCCCGTAAGTCAGCTGACTCCTGCTGACCCCGGCCACTCCATCGACCCCCCAGTGTGGTCGTCTCCCCCCACCCTCCTGTCGATCAGCGGGTGCTCCTCTCCAACACCGCCCTTCCCCCCCACCCGCCCCCGGCCCCGCCCCCTTCCTTCCCTAGCGGGGGGGAAAAAGCCCGCGCTTTCCATCAAACCGGCCCCGCCCTTTCTGGCGCATCTCCCTTTTGCGGCCTAATCCCAGCTCCCCCACCTCGGGCCTCCCATCTCCCCTCCCCCCAACAGGGCCCCGTCCTTCCAACCACCGACGCCCACACTCTCACCAAACCCCCACTTCGAACCACTTCACCCCACCCCACCCAGCAACCAAGGAAACAATACAGAACAGAACATCCCCCAAAGCACAGTAACCACAGTAGCCCCCGGGACCGTCCCTTTTCTTCCCACGTCCTGAATGATCTGTTGAGCTGCTCGCAGAAAAATACCTTTCACTGTACCTCGGTACACGTGACAATAAACAAATCCAATCCAATCCAATCCTTTTTGAAGAAGACTGTCTGCTAACATCACAGTGTCCAACCCTGTGTGACAATCCTCCAGTCAGGCACTGCTGGAGAAATGGGGCGTCATTGGGTCTCCCACAGGGAGGCCATGAACCCGAGATGAAATGTGAGAGATTGAGAAGACAGGACAGGAGAAATGATTTGTAAAGCTGCAGGTTCCGTCGCCGGGCTAGTGATCGAGGCAGAAGGTGTCAGCATTTAGGATTAGATGAGACTGAAGGCTGGGGGGACAGACCAAGTAGGATTGGTGACAACCGCGGACTCCGGTGCTGGGACAGCACGGACAGGTTGGGCTGTCATTGTACCGTCTGGGAATGTCCATCAGGCCGCCATGTTTGATTAAAGAACCCACTTTCACTTTTCAGTGAATCGCCAACTCCCAGCAGAGTCAGGCTCCCCGACGGGACGCAGCAAAGCAATAGCAAGTTGGTGAGAAAACCCTCAGGTGATTGGTCGGTGCAGGTGAACTTTCCCCTCCATTGTACCATCGCAGACTGTCCGTCGGCACGGTGACACACCCTATCCTCCCGATGGCCGCCTGCAGCCCCTCAACAAGGAGACGAGGAGGCCCGCGAGGCCCCAGTCACCCATTTACTCCATTTCCTACTCGCCCACTCCAGCCCTCTGGGTCATCGGCTACTCAGCTTGGTAACCAGCTGACCGACGGCCCCTTCACCCTCCCTGACCCCAGCCGCAGGACACCCCTCCAAACCCCAGGGGGCGCTCGCTGGTCGTCACTCACTTGTTTTCACGGGTTTCGTATTCTCGACGATCGATCAGATTGACCACAGTCTGAAATCATAAAACACCGACCATAAAACACAGACCATAAAACACAGGCCATAAAACACAGACCATAAAACACAGACCATAAAACACAGACCATAAAACACCGACCATAAAACACAGACCATAAAACACCGACCATAAAACACAGACCATAAAACACAGACCATAAAACACAGACCATAAAACACAGACCATAAAACACAGACCATAAAACACAGACCATAAAACACAGACCATAAAACACAGACCATAAAACACCGACCATAAAACACCGACCATAAAACACCGACCATAGAACACGGACCATAAAACGCAGACCATAAAACACGGACCACAAAACACCGACCATAAAACATGGACCATAAAACACAGACCATAAAACACAGACCATAAAACACCGACCATAAAACACCGACCATAAAACACGGAACATAAAGCACAGACCATAAAACACAGACCATAAAACATGGACCATAAAACACCAACCATAAAACACAGACCATAAAACACCGACCATAAAACACGGACCACAAAACACCGACCATAAAACATGGACCATAAAACACAGACCATAAAACACAGACCATAAAACACCGACCATAAAACACCGACCATAAAACACAGACCATAAAACACAGACCATAAAACACAGACCATAAAACACCGACCATAAAACACCGACCATAAAACATGGACCCGATCACAGTGCAGCCAGAGGAGTGGACATTACAGGGATTGCAACGTACTGGAACTACCTTCTCAATCACCCGGGAGTGAGTTACAGACTGGAATCTAATCGAGGGGTTCGGGGTGGTTTATATATAGAATAACAGATACCCGGGAGTGAGTTACAGACTGGAATCTAATCGAGGGGTTCGGGGTGGTTTATATATAGAATAACAGATACCGGGGAGTGAGTTACAGACTGGAATCTAATCGAGGGGTTCGGGGTGGTTTATATATAGAATAACAGATACCCGGGAGTGAGTTACAGACTGCAATCTAATCGAGGGGTTCGGGGTGGTTTATATATAGAATAACAGATACCCGGGAGTGAGTTACAGACTGGAATCTAATCGAGGGGTTCGGGGTGGTTTATATACAGAATAACAGATACCCGGGAGTGAGTTATTGGAATCTAATCGAGGGGTTCGGGGTGGTTTATATACAGAATAACAGATACCCGGGTGTGAGTTACAGACTGGAATCTAATCGAGGGGTTCGGGGTGGTTTATATATAGAATAACAGATACCCGGGAGTGAGTTACAGACTGGAATCTAATCGAGGGGTTCGGGGTGGTTTATATATAGAATAACAGATACCCGGGAGTGAGTTACAGACTGGAATCTAAACGAGGGGTTTGGGGTGGTTTATATATAGAATAACAGATACCCGGGAGTGAGTTACAGACTGGAATCTAATCGAGGGGTTCGGGGTGGTTTATATATAGAATAACAGATACCCGGGAGTGAGTTACAGACCGGAATCTAAACGAGGGGTTTGGGGTGGTTTATATATAGAATAACAGATACCCGGGAGTGAGTTACAGACTGGAATCTAATCGAGGGGTTCGGCGTGGTTTATATATAGAATAACAGATACCCGGGAGTGAGTTACAGACTGGAATCTAATCGAGGGGTTCGGGGTGGTTTATATATAGAATAACAGATACCCGGGAGTGAGTTACAGACTGGAATCTAATCGAGGGGTTCGGGGTGGTTTATATATAGAATAACAGATACCGGGGAGTGAGTTACAGACTGGAATCTAATCGAGGGGTTCGGGGTGGTTTATATATAGAATAACAGATACCCGGGAGTGAGTTACAGACTGGAATCTAATCGAGGGGTTCGGGGTGGTTTATATATAGAATAACAGATACCCGGGAGTGAGTTACAGACTGGAATCTAATCGAGGGGTTCGGAGTGGTTTATATATAGAATAACAGATACGCGGGAGTGAGTTACAGACTGGAATCTGATCGAGGGGTTCGGGGTGGTTTATATATAGAATAACAGATACGCGGGAGTGAGTTACAGACTGGAATCTGATCGAGGGGTTCGGGGTGGTTTATATACAGAATAACAGATACCCCGGAGTGAGTTACAGACTGGAATCTAATCGAGGGGTTCGGGGTGGTTTATATACAGAATAACAGATACCCGGGAATGAGTTACAGACTGGAATCTAATCGAGGGCTTCAGGGTGGTTTATATATAGAATAACAGATACCCAGGAGTGAGTTACAGACTGGAATCTAATCGAGGGGTTCAGGGTGGTTTCTATATAGAATAACAGATACCCGGGAGTGAGTTACAGACTGGAATCTAATCGAGGGTTTCGGGGTGGTTTATATATAGAATAACAGATACCCGGGAGTGAGTTACAGACTGCAATCTAATCGAGGGGTTCGGGGTGGTTTATATATAGAATAACAGATACCCGGGAGTGAGTTACAGACTGGAATCTAATCGAGGGGTTCGGGGTGGTTTATATACAGAATAACAGATACCCGGGAATGAGTTACAGACTGGAATCTAATCGAGGGGTTCAGGGTGGTTTATATATAGAATAACAGATACCCGGGAGTGAGTTACAGACTGCAATCTAATCGAGGGGTTCGGGGTGGATTATACATAGAATAACAGATACCCGGGAGTGAGTTACGGACTGGAATCTAATCGAGGGGTTCGGGGTGGTTTATATATAGAATAACAGATACCCGGGAGTGAGTTACAGACTGGAATCTAATCGAGGGGTTCGGGGTGGTTTATATATAGAACAGATACCCGGGAGTGAGTTACAGACTGGAATCTAATCGAGGGGTTCGGGGTGGTTTATATATAGAATAACAGATACCCGGGAGTGAGTTACAGACTGGAATCTAATCGAGGGGTTCAGGATGGTTTATTTATAGAATAACAGATACACGGGAGTGAGTTACAGACTGGAATCTAAACGAGGGGTTCGGGATGGTTTATATATAGAATAACAGATACCCGGGAGTGAGTTACTGACTGGAATCTAATCGAGGGGTTCGGGATGGTTTATATAGAGAATGCCAGATACCCGGGAGTGAGTTACAGACTGGAATCTAATCGAGGGGTTCGGGGTGTTTTATATATAGAATAACAGATACCCGGGAGTGAGTTACAGACTGGAATCTAATCGAGGGGTTCGGGGTGGTTTATATATAGAATAACAGATACCCGGGAGTGAGTTACAGACTGGAATCTAATCGAGGGGTTCGGGGTGGTTTATATATAGAATAACAGATACCCGGGAGTGAGTTACAGACTGGAATCTAATCGAGGGGTTCGTGGTGGTTTATATATAGAATAACAGATACCCGGGAGTGAGTTACAGACTGGAATCTAATCGAGGGGTTCGGGGTGGTTTATATATAGAATAACAGATACCCGGGAGTGAGTTACAGACTGGAATCTAATCGAGGGGTTCGGGGTGGTTTATATATAGAATAACAGATACCCGGGAGTGAGTTACAGATTGGAATCTAATCGAGGGGTTCGGGGTGGTTTATATACAGAATAACAGATACCCGGGAGTGAGTTACAGACTGGAATCTAATCGAGGGGTTCGGGGTGGTTTATATATAGAATAACAGATACCCGGGAGTGAGTTACAGACTGGAATCTAATCGAGGGGTTCGGGGTGGTTTATGTATAGAATAACAGATACCCGGGAGTGAGTTACAGACTGGAATCTAAACGAGGGGTTCGGGATGGTTTATATATAGAATAACAGATACCCGGGAGTGAGTTACTGACTGGAATCTAATCGAGGGGTTCGGGATGGTTTATATAGAGAATGACAGATACCCGGGAGTGAGGTACAGACTGGAATCTAATCGAGGGGTTTGGGGTGGTTTATATATAGAATAACAGATACCCGGGAGTGAGTTACAGACTGGAATCTAATCGAGGGGTTCGTGGTGGTTTATATATAGAATAACAGATACCCGGGAGTGAGTTACAGACTGGAATCTAATCGAGGGGTTCGGGGTGGTTTATATACAGAATAACAGATACCCGGGAATGAGTTACAGACTGGAATCTAATCGAGGGCTTCAGGGTGGTTTATATATAGAATAACAGATACCCGGGAGTGAGTTACAGACTGCAATCTAATCGAGGGGTTCGGGGTGGTTTATATATAGAATAACAGATACCCGGGAGTGAGTTACAGACTGGAATCTAATCGAGGGTTTCGGGGTGGTTTATATATAGAATAACAGATACCCGGGAGTGAGTTACAGACTGCAATCTAATCGAGGGGTTCGGGGTGGTTTATATATAGAATAACAGATACCCGGGAGTGAGTTACAGACTGGAATCTAATCGAGGGGTTCGGGGTGGTTTATATACAGAATAACAGATACCCGGGAATGAGTTACAGACTGGAATCTAATCGAGGGGTTCAGGGTGGTTTATATACAGAATAACAGATACCCGGGAATGAGTTACAGACTGGAATCTAATCGAGGGCTTCAGGGTGGTTTATATATAGAATAACAGATACCCAGGAGTGAGTTACAGACTGGAATCTAATCGAGGGGTTCAGGGTGGTTTCTATATAGAATAACAGATACCCGGGAGTGAGTTACAGACTGGAATCTAATCGAGGGTTTCGGGGTGGTTTATATATAGAATAACAGATACCCGGGAGTGAGTTACAGACTGCAATCTAATCGAGGGGTTCGGGGTGGTTTATATATAGAATAACAGATACCCGGGAGTGAGTTACAGACTGGAATCTAATCGAGGGGTTCGGGGTGGTTTATATACAGAATAACAGATACCCGGGAATGAGTTACAGACTGGAATCTAATCGAGGGGTTCAGGGTGGTTTATATATAGAATAACAGATACCCGGGAGTGAGTTACAGACTGCAATCTAATCGAGGGGTTCGGGGTGGATTATACATAGAATAACAGATACCCGGGAGTGAGTTACGGACTGGAATCTAATCGAGGGGTTCGGGGTGGTTTATATATAGAATAACAGATACCCGGGAGTGAGTTACAGACTGGAATCTAATCGAGGGGTTCGGGGTGGTTTATATATAGAACAGATACCCGGGAGTGAGTTACAGACTGGAATCTAATCGAGGGGTTCGGGGTGGTTTATATATAGAATAACAGATACCCGGGAGTGAGTTACAGACTGGAATCTAATCGAGGGGTTCAGGATGGTTTATATATAGAATAACAGATACACGGGAGTGAGTTACAGACTGGAATCTAAACGAGGGGTTCGGGATGGTTTATATATAGAATAACAGATACCCGGGAGTGAGTTACTGACTGGAATCTAATCGAGGGGTTCGGGATGGTTTATATAGAGAATGACAGATACCCGGGAGTGAGTTACAGACTGGAATCTAATCGAGGGGTTCGGGGTGATTTATATATAGAATAACAGATACCCGGGAGTGAGTTACAGACTGGAATCTAATCGAGGGGTTCGGGGTGGTTTATATATAGAATAACAGATACCCGGGAGTGAGTTACAGACTGGAATCTAATCGAGGGGTTCGGGGTGGTTTATATATAGAATAACAGATACCCGGGAGTGAGTTACAGACTGGAATCTAATCGAGGGGTTCGTGGTGGTTTATATATAGAATAACAGATACCCGGGAGTGAGTTACAGACTGGAATCTAATCGAGGGGTTCGGGGTGGTTTATATATAGAATAACAGATACCCGGGAGTGAGTTACAGACTGGAATCTAATCGAGGGGTTCGGGGTGGTTTATATATAGAATAACAGATACCCGGGAGTGAGTTACAGATTGGAATCTAATCGAGGGGTTCGGGGTGGTTTATATACAGAATAACAGATACCCGGGAGTGAGTTACAGACTGGAATCTAATCGAGGGGTTCGGGGTGGTTTATATATAGAATAACAGATACCCGGGAGTGAGTTACAGACTGGAATCTAATCGAGGGGTTCGGGGTGGTTTATGTATAGAATAACAGATACCCGGGAGTGAGTTACAGACTGGAATCTAAACGAGGGGTTCGGGATGGTTTATATATAGAATAACAGATACCCGGGAGTGAGTTACTGACTGGAATCTAATCGAGGGGTTCGGGATGGTTTATATAGAGAATGACAGATACCCGGGAGTGAGGTACAGACTGGAATCTAATCGAGGAGTTTGGGGTGGTTTATATATAGAATAACAGATACCCGGGAGTGAGTTACAGACTGGAATCTAATCGAGGGGTTCGTGGTGGTTTATATATAGAATAACAGATACCCGGGAGTGAGTTACAGACTGGAATCTAATCGAGGGGTTCGGGGTGGTTTATATACAGAATAACAGATACCCGGGAATGAGTTACAGACTGGAATCTAATCGAGGGCTTCAGGGTGGTTTATATATAGAATAACAGATACCCGGGAGTGAGTTACAGACTGCAATCTAATCGAGGGGTTCGGGGTGGTTTATATATAGAATAACAGATACCCGGGAGTGAGTTACAGACTGGAATCTAATCGAGGGGTTCGGGGTGGTTTATATATAGAACAGATACCCGGGAGTGAGTTACAGACTGGAATCTAATCGAGGGGTTCGGGGTGGTTTATATATAGAATAACAGATACCCGGGAGTGAGTTACAGACTGGAATCTAATCGAGGGGTTCAGGATGGTTTATATATAGAATAACAGATACCCGGGAGTGAGTTACAGACTGGAATCTAAACGAGGGGTTCGGGATGGTTTATATATATAGAATAACAGATACCCGGGAGTGAGTTACTGACTGGAATCTAATCGAGGGGTTCGGGATGGTTTATATAGAGAATGACAGATACCCGGGAGTGAGTTACAGACTGGAATCTAATCGAGGGGTTCGGGGTGGTTTATATATAGAATAACAGATACCCGGGAGTGAGTTACAGACTGGAATCTAATCGAGGGGTTCGGGGTGGTTTATATATAGAATAACAGATACCCGGGAGTGAGTTACAGACTGGAATCTAATCGAGGGGTTCGGGGTGGTTTATATATAGAATAACAGATACCCGGGAGTGAGTTACAGACTGGAATCTAATCGAGGGGTTCGTGGTGGTTTATATATAGAATAACAGATACCCGGGAGTGAGTTACAGACTGGAATCTAATCGAGGGGTTCGGGGTGGTTTATATATAGAATAACAGATACCCGGGAGTGAGTTACAGACTGGAATCTAATCGAGGGGTTCGGGGTGGTTTATATATAGAATAACAGATACCCGGGAGTGAGTTACAGATTGGAATCTAATCGAGGGGTTCGGGGTGGTTTATATACAGAATAACAGATACCCGGGAGTGAGTTACAGACTGGAATCTAATCGAGGGGTTCGGGGTGGTTTATATATAGAATAACAGATACCCGGGAGTGAGTTACAGACTGGAATCTAATCGAGGGGTTCGGGGTGGTTTATGTATAGAATAACAGATACCCGGGAGTGAGTTACAGACTGGAATCTAAACGAGGGGTTCGGGATGGTTTATATATAGAATAACAGATACCCGGGAGTGAGTTACTGACTGGAATCTAATCGAGGGGTTCGGGATGGTTTATATAGAGAATGACAGATACCCGGGAGTGAGGTACAGACTGGAATCTAATCGAGGGGTTCGGGGTGGTTTATATATAGAATAACAGATACCCGGGAGTGAGTTACAGACTGGAATCTAATCGAGGGGTTCGTGGTGGTTTATATATAGAATAACAGATACCCGGGAGTGAGTTACAGACTGGAATCTAATCGAGGGGTTCGGGGTGGTTTATATATAGAATAACAGATACCCGGGAGTGAGTTACAGATTGGAATCTAATCGAGGGGTTCGGGGTGGTTTATATACAGAATAACAGATACCCGGGAGTGAGTTACAGACTGGAATCTAATCGAGGGGTTCGGGGTGGTTTATATATAGAATAACAGATACCCGGGAGTGAGTTACAGACTGGAATCTAATCGAGGGGTTCGGGGTGGTTTATGTATAGAATAACAGATACCCGGGAGTGAGTTACAGACTGGAATCTAAACGAGGGGTTCGGGATGGTTTATATATAGAATAACAGATACCCGGGAGTGAGTTACTGACTGGAATCTAATCGAGGGGTTCGGGATGGTTTATATATAGAATAACAGATACCCGGGAGTGAGTTACAGACTGGAATCTAATCGAGGGGTTCAGGGTGGTTTATATATAGAATAACAGATACCCGGGAGTGAGTTACAGACTGCAATCTAATCAAGGGGTTCGGGGTGGATTATACATAGAATAACAGATACCCGGGAGTGAGTTACGGACTGGAATCTAATCGAGGGGTTCGGGGTGGTTTATATATAGAATAACAGATACCCGGGAGTGAGTTACAGACTGGAATCTAATCGAGGGGTTCGGGGTGGTTTATATATAGAACAGATACCCGGGAGTGAGTTACAGACTGGAATCTAATCGAGGGGTTCGGGGTGGTTTATATATAGAATAACAGATACCCGGGAGTGAGTTACAGACTGGAATCTAATCGAGGGGTTCAGGATGGTTTATATATAGAATAACAGATACACGGGAGTGAGTTACAGACTGGAATCTAAACGAGGGGTTCGGGATGGTTTATATAGAGAATGACAGATACCCGGGAGTGAGTTACAGACTGGAATCTAATCGAGGGGTTCGGGGTGGTTTATATATAGAATAACAGATACCCGGGAGTGAGTTACAGACTGGAATCTAATCGAGGGGTTCGGGGTGGTTTATATATAGAATAACAGATACCCGGGAGTGAGTTACAGACTGGAATCTAATCGAGGGGTTCGTGGTGGTTTATATATAGAATAACAGATACCCGGGAGTGAGTTACAGACTGGAATCTAATCGAGGGGTTCGGGGTGGTTTATATATAGAATAACAGATACCCGGGAGTGAGTTACAGACTGGAATCTAATCGAGGGGTTCGGGGTGGTTTATATATAGAATAACAGATACCCGGGAGTGAGTTACAGATTGGAATCTAATCGAGGGGTTCGGGGTGGTTTATATACAGAATAACAGATACCCGGGAGTGAGTTACAGACTGGAATCTAATCGAGGGGTTCGGGGTGGTTTATATATAGAATAACAGATACCCGGGAGTGAGTTACAGACTGGAATCTAATCGAGGGGTTCGGGGTGGTTTATGTATAGAATAACAGATACCCGGGAGTGAGTTACAGACTGGAATCTAAACGAGGGGTTCGGGATGGTTTATATATAGAATAACAGATACCCGGGAGTGAGTTACTGACTGGAATCTAATCGAGGGGTTCGGGATGGTTTATATAGAGAATGACAGATACCCGGGAGTGAGGTACAGACTGGAATCTAATCGAGGGGTTTGGGGTGGTTTATATATAGAATAACAGATACCCGGGAGTGAGTTACAGACTGGAATCTAATCGAGGGGTTCGTGGTGGTTTATATATAGAATAACAGATACCCGGGAGTGAGTTACAGACTGGAATCTAATCGAGGGGTTCGGGGTGGTTTATATACAGAATAACAGATACCCGGGAATGAGTTACAGACTGGAATCTAATCGAGGGCTTCAGGGTGGTTTATATATAGAATAACAGATACCCGGGAGTGAGTTACAGACTGCAATCTAATCGAGGGGTTCGGGGTGGTTTATATATAGAATAACAGATACCCGGGAGTGAGTTACAGACTGGAATCTAATCGAGGGGTTCGGGGTGGTTTATATATAGAACAGATACCCGGGAGTGAGTTACAGACTGGAATCTAATCGAGGGGTTCGGGGTGGTTTATATATAGAATAACAGATACCCGGGAGTGAGTTACAGACTGGAATCTAATCGAGGGGTTCAGGATGGTTTATATATAGAATAACAGATACCCGGGAGTGAGTTACAGACTGGAATCTAAACGAGGGGTTCGGGATGGTTTATATATATATAGAATAACAGATACCCGGGAGTGAGTTACTGACTGGAATCTAATCGAGGGGTTCGGGATGGTTTATATAGAGAATGACAGATACCCGGGAGTGAGTTACAGACTGGAATCTAATCGAGGGGTTCGGGGTGGTTTATATATAGAATAACAGATACCCGGGAGTGAGTTACAGACTGGAATCTAATCGAGGGGTTCGGGGTGGTTTATATATAGAATAACAGATACCCGGGAGTGAGTTACAGACTGGAATCTAATCGAGGGGTTCGGGGTGGTTTATATATAGAATAACAGATACCCGGGAGTGAGTTACAGACTGGAATCTAATCGAGGGGTTCGTGGTGGTTTATATATAGAATAACAGATACCCGGGAGTGAGTTACAGACTGGAATCTAATCGAGGGGTTCGGGGTGGTTTATATATAGAATAACAGATACCCGGGAGTGAGTTACAGACTGGAATCTAATCGAGGGGTTCGGGGTGGTTTATATATAGAATAACAGATACCCGGGAGTGAGTTACAGATTGGAATCTAATCGAGGGGTTCGGGGTGGTTTATATATAGAACAGATACCCGGGAGTGAGTTACAGACTGGAATCTAATCGAGGGGTTCGGGGTGGTTTATATATAGAATAACAGATACCCGGGAGTGAGTTACAGACTGGAATCTAATCGAGGGGTTCGGGGTGGTTTATGTATAGAATAACAGATACCCGGGAGTGAGTTACAGACTGGAATCTAAACGAGGGGTTCGGGATGGTTTATATATAGAATAACAGATACCCGGGAGTGAGTTACTGACTGGAATCTAATCGAGGGGTTCGGGATGGTTTATATAGAGAATGACAGATACCCGGGAGTGAGGTACAGACTGGAATCTAATCGAGGGGTTCGGGGTGGTTTATATATAGAATAACAGATACCCGGGAGTGAGTTACAGACTGGAATCTAATCGAGGGGTTCGTGGTGGTTTATATATAGAATAACAGATACCCGGGAGTGAGTTACAGACTGGAATCTAATCGAGGGGTTCGGGGTGGTTTATATATAGAATAACAGATACCCGGGAGTGAGTTACAGATTGGAATCTAATCGAGGGGTTCGGGGTGGTTTATATACAGAATAACAGATACCCGGGAGTGAGTTACAGACTGGAATCTAATCGAGGGGTTCGGGGTGGTTTATATATAGAATAACAGATACCCGGGAGTGAGTTACAGACTGGAATCTAATCGAGGGGTTCGGGGTGGTTTATGTATAGAATAACAGATACCCGGGAGTGAGTTACAGACTGGAATCTAAACGAGGGGTTCGGGATGGTTTATATATAGAATAACAGATACCCGGGAGTGAGTTACTGACTGGAATCTAATCGAGGGGTTCGGGATGGTTTATATAGAGAATGACAGATACCCGGGAGTGAGGTACAGACTGGAATCTAATCGAGGGGTTCGGGGTGGTTTATATATAGAATAACAGATACCCGGGAGTGAGTTACAGACTGGAATCTAATCGAGGGGTTCGTGGTGGTTTATATATAGAATAACAGATACCCGGGAGTGAGTTACAGACTGGAATCTAATCGAGGGGTTCGGGGTGGTTTATATACAGAATAACAGATACCCGGGAGTGAGTTACAGACTGGAATCTAATCGAGGGGTTCGGGGTGGTTTATATATAGAATAACAGATACCCGGGAGTGAGTTACAGACTGGAATCTAATCGAGGGGTTCAGGGTGGTTTATATATAGAATAACAGATACCTGGGAGTGAGTTACAGACTGGAATCTAATCGAGGGGTTCGGGGTGGTTTATATATAGAACAGATACCCGGGAGTGAGTTACAGACTGGAATCTAATCGAGGGGTTCGGGGTGGTTTATGTATAGAATAACAGATACCCGGGAGTGAGTTACAGACTGGAATCTAAACGAGGGGTTCGGGATGGTTTATATATAGAATAACAGATACCCGGGAGTGAGTTACTGACTGGAATCTAATCGAGGGGTTCGGGATGGTTTATATAGAGAATGACAGATACCCGGGAGTGAGGTACAGACTGGAATCTAATCGAGGGGTTCGGGGTGGTTTATATATAGAATAACAGATACCCGGGAGTGAGTTACAGACTGGAATCTAATCGAGGGGTTCGTGGTGGTTTATATATAGAATAACAGATACCCGGGAGTGAGTTACAGACTGGAATCTAATCGAGGGGTTCGGGGTGGTTTATATATAGAATAACAGATACCCGGGAGTGAGTTACAGACTGGAATCTAATCGAGGGGTTCAGGGTGGTTTATATATAGAATAACAGATACCCGGGAGTGAGTTACAGACTGCAATCTAATCGAAGGGTTCGGGGTGGTTTATATATCGAGTAACAGATACCCGGGAGTGAGTTACAGACTGCAATCTAATCGAGGGGTTCGGGGTGGTTTATATATAGAATATCAGAAACCCGGGAGTGAGTTACAGACTGGAATCTAATCGAGGGTTCGGGATGGTTTATATATAGAATAACAGATACCCGGGAGTGAGTGACAGACTGGAATCTAATCGAGGGGTTCGGGATGGTTTATATATAGAATAACAGATACCCGGGAGTGAGTTACAGACTGGAATCTAAACGAGATGTTTGGGGTGGTTTATATATAGAATAACAGATACCCGGGAGTGAGTTACAGACTGGAATCTAAACGAGGGGTTCAGGGTGGTTTACATATAGAATAACAGATACCCGGGAGTGAGTTACAGACTGGAATCTAATCGAGGGGTTCGGGGTGGTTTATATATAGAATAACAGATACCCGGGAGTGAGTTACAGACTGGAATCTAATCGAGGGGTTCGCGGTGGTTTATATATAGAATAACAGACACCCGGGAGTGAGTTACAGACTGGAATCTAATCGAGGGTTCGGGGTGGTTTATATATAGAATAACAGATACCCGGGATTGAGTTACAGACTGGAATCTAATCGAGGGGTTCGGGGTGGTTTATATATAGAATAACAGATACGCGGGAGTGAGTTACTGACTGGAATCTAATCGAGGGGTTCGGGGTGGTTTATATACAGAATAACAGATACCCGGGAGTGAGTTACAGACTGGAATCTAATCGAGTGGTTCGGGGTGGTTTATATATAGAATAACAGATACGCGGGAGTGAGTTACAGACTGGAATCTGATCGAGGGGTTCGGGGTGGTTTATATATAGAATAACAGATACGCGGGAGTGAGTTACAGACTGGAATCTGATCGAGGGGTTCGGGGTGGTTTATATACAGAATAACAGATACCCCGGAGTGAGTTACAGACTGGAATCTAATCGAGGGGTTCGGGGTGGTTTATATACAGAATAACAGATACCCGGGAATGAGTTACAGACTGGAATCTAATCGAGGGCTTCAGGGTGGTTTATATATAGAATAACAGATACCCAGGAGTGAGTTACAGACTGGAATCTAATCGAGGGGTTCAGGGTGGTTTCTATATAGAATAACAGATACCCGGGAGTGAGTTACAGACTGGAATCTAATCGAGGGTTTCGGGGTGGTTTATATATAGAATAACAGATACCCGGGAGTGAGTTACAGACTGCAATCTAATCGAGGGGTTCGGGGTGGTTTATATATAGAATAACAGATACCCGGGAGTGAGTTACAGACTGGAATCTAATCGAGGGGTTCGGGGTGGTTTATATACAGAATAACAGATACCCGGGAATGAGTTACAGACTGGAATCTAATCGAGGGGTTCAGGGTGGTTTATATATAGAATAACAGATACCCGGGAGTGAGTTACAGACTGCAATCTAATCGAGGGGTTCGGGGTGGATTATACATAGAATAACAGATACCCGGGAGTGAGTTACGGACTGGAATCTAATCGAGGGGTTCGGGGTGGTTTATATATAGAATAACAGATACCCGGGAGTGAGTTACAGACTGGAATCTAATCGAGGGGTTCGGGGTGGTTTATATATAGAACAGATACCCGGGAGTGAGTTACAGACTGGAATCTAATCGAGGGGTTCGGGGTGGTTTATATATAGAATAACAGATACCCGGGAGTGAGTTACAGACTGGAATCTAATCGAGGGGTTCAGGATGGTTTATATATAGAATAACAGATACACGGGAGTGAGTTACAGACTGGAATCTAAACGAGGGGTTCGGGATGGTTTATATATAGAATAACAGATACCCGGGAGTGAGTTACTGACTGGAATCTAATCGAGGGGTTCGGGATGGTTTATATAGAGAATGACAGATACCCGGGAGTGAGTTACAGACTGGAATCTAATCGAGGGGTTCGGGGTGGTTTATATATAGAATAACAGATACCCGGGAGTGAGTTACAGACTGGAATCTAATCGAGGGGTTCGGGGTGGTTTATATATAGAATAACAGATACCCGGGAGTGAGTTACAGACTGGAATCTAATCGAGGGGTTCGGGGTGGTTTATATATAGAATAACAGATACCCGGGAGTGAGTTACAGACTGGAATCTAATCGAGGGGTTCGTGGTGGTTTATATATAGAATAACAGATACCCGGGAGTGAGTTACAGACTGGAATCTAATCGAGGGGTTCGGGGTGGTTTATATATAGAATAACAGATACCCGGGAGTGAGTTACAGACGGGAATCTAATCGAGGGGTTCGGGGTGGTTTATATATAGAATAACAGATACCCGGGAGTGAGTTACAGATTGGAATCTAATCGAGGGGTTCGGGGTGGTTTATATACAGAATAACAGATACCCGGGAGTGACTTACAGACTGGAATCTAATCGAGGGGTTCGGGGTGGTTTATATATAGAATAACAGATACCCGGGAGTGAGTTACAGACTGGAATCTAATCGAGGGGTTCGGGGTGGTTTATGTATAGAATAACAGATACCCGGGAGTGAGTTACAGACTGGAATCTAAACGAGGGGTTCGGGATGGTTTATATATAGAATAACAGATACCCGGGAGTGAGTTACTGACTGGAATCTAATCGAGGGGTTCGGGATGGTTTATATAGAGAATGACAGATACCCGGGAGTGAGGTACAGACTGGAATCTAATCGAGGGGTTCGGGGTGGTTTATATATAGAATAACAGATACCCGGGAGTGAGTTACAGACTGGAATCTAATCGAGGGGTTCGTGGTGGTTTATATATAGAATAACAGATACCCGGGAGTGAGTTACAGACTGGAATCTAATCGAGGGGTTCGGGGTGGTTTATATACAGAATAACAGATACCCGGGAATGAGTTACAGACTGGAATCTAATCGAGGGCTTCAGGGTGGTTTATATATAGAATAACAGATACCCGGGAGTGAGTTACAGACTGCAATCTAATCGAGGGGTTCGGGGTGGTTTATATATAGAATAACAGATACCCGGGAGTGAGTTACAGACTGGAATCTAATCGAGGGGTTCGGGGTGGTTTATATATAGAACAGATACCCGGGAGTGAGTTACAGACTGGAATCTAATCGAGGGGTTCGGGGTGGTTTATATATAGAATAACAGATACCCGGGAGTGAGTTACAGACTGGAATCTAATCGAGGGGTTCAGGATGGTTTATATATAGAATAACAGATACCCGGGAGTGAGTTACAGACTGGAATCTAAACGAGGGGTTCGGGATGGTTTATATATAGAATAACAGATACCCGGGAGTGAGTTACTGACTGGAATCTAATCGAGGGGTTCGGGATGGTTTATATAGAGAATGACAGATACCCGGGAGTGAGTTACAGACTGGAATCTAATCGAGGGGTTCGGGGTGGTTTATATATAGAATAACAGATACCCGGGAGTGAGTTACAGACTGGAATCTAATCGAGGGGTTCGGGGTGGTTTATATATAGAATAACAGATACCCGGGAGTGAGTTACAGACTGGAATCTAATCGAGTGGTTCGGGGTGGTTTATATATAGAATAACAGATACCCGGGAGTGAGTTACAGACTGGAATCTAATCGAGGGGTTCGTGGTGGTTTATATATAGAATAACAGATACCCGGGAGTGAGTTACAGACTGGAATCTAATCGAGGGGTTCGGGGTGGTTTATATATAGAATAACAGATACCCGGGAGTGAGTTACAGACTGGAATCTAATCGAGGGGTTCGGGGTGGTTTATATATAGAATAACAGATACCCGGGAGTGAGTTACAGATTGGAATCTAATCGAGGGGTTCGGGGTGGTTTATATACAGAATAACAGATACCCGGGAGTGAGTTACAGACTGGAATCTAATCGAGGGGTTCGGGGTGGTTTATATATAGAATAACAGATACCCGGGAGTGAGTTACAGACTGGAATCTAATCGAGGGGTTCGGGGTGGTTTATGTATAGAATAACAGATACCCGGGAGTGAGTTACAGACTGGAATCTAAACGAGGGGTTCGGGATGGTTTATATATAGAATAACAGATACCCGGGAGTGAGTTACTGACTGGAATCTAATCGAGGGGTTCGGGATGGTTTATATAGAGAATGACAGATACCCGGGAGTGAGGTACAGACTGGAATCTAATCGAGGGGTTCGGGGTGGTTTATATATAGAATAACAGATACCCGGGAGTGAGTTACAGACTGGAATCTAATCGAGGGGTTCGTGGTGGTTTATATATAGAATAACAGATACCCGGGAGTGAGTTACAGACTGGAATCTAATCGAGGGGTTCGGGGTGGTTTATATATAGAATAACAGATACCCGGGAGTGAGTTACAGATTGGAATCTAATCGAGGGGTTCGGGGTGGTTTATATACAGAATAACAGATACCCGGGAGTGAGTTACAGACTGGAATCTAATCGAGGGGTTCGGGGTGGTTTATATATAGAATAACAGATACCCGGGAGTGAGTTACAGACTGGAATCTAATCGAGGGGTTCGGGATGGTTTATATAGAGAATGACAGATACCCGGGAGTGAGTTACAGACTGGAATCTAAACGAGGGGTTCGGGATGGTTTATATATAGAATAACAGATACCCGGGAGTGAGTTACTGACTGGAATCTAATCGAGGGGTTCGGGATGGTTTATATAGAGAATGACAGATACCCGGGAGTGAGGTACAGACTGGAATCTAATCGAGGGGTTCGGGGTGGTTTATATATAGAATAATAGATACCCGGGAGTGAGTTACAGACTGGAATCTAATCGAGGGGTTCGTGGTGGTTTATATATAGAATAACAGATACCCGGGAGTGAGTTACAGACTGGAATCTAATCGAGGGGTTCGGGGTGGTTTATATACAGAATAACAGATACCCGGGAGTGAGTTACAGACTGGAATCTAATCGAGGGGTTCGGGGTGGTTTATATATAGAATAACAGATACCCGGGAGTGAGTTACAGACTGGAATCTAATCGAGGGGTTCAGGGTGGTTTATATATAGAATAACAGATACCTGGGATGAGTTACAGACTGGAATCTAATCGAGGGGTTCGGGGTGGTTTATATATAGAACAGATACCCGGGAGTGAGTTACAGACTGGAATCTAATCGAGGGGTTCGGGGTGGTTTATGTATAGAATAACAGATACCCGGGAGTGAGTTACAGACTGGAATCTAAACGAGGGGTTCGGGATGGTTTATATATAGAATAACAGATACCCGGGAGTGAGTTACTGACTGGAATCTAATCGAGGGGTTCGGGATGGTTTATATAGAGAATGACAGATACCCGGGAGTGAGGTACAGACTGGAATCTAATCGAGGGGTTCGGGGTGGTTTATATATAGAATAACAGATACCCGGGAGTGAGTTACAGACTGGAATCTAATCGAGGGGTTCGTGGTGGTTTATATATAGAATAACAGATACCCGGGAGTGAGTTACAGACTGGAATCTAATCGAGGGGTTCGGGGTGGTTTATATATAGAATAACAGATACCCGGGAGTGAGTTACAGACTGGAATCTAATCGAGGGGTTCAGGGTGGTTTATATATAGAATAACAGATACCCGGGAGTGAGTTACAGACTGCAATCTAATCGAGGGGTTCGGGGTGGTTTATATATCGAGTAACAGATACCCGGGAGTGAGTTACAGACTGCAATCTAATCGAGGGGTTCGGGGTGGTTTATATATAGAATATCAGAAACCCGGGAGTGAGTTACAGACTGGAATCTAATCGAGGGTTCGGGATGGTTTATATATAGAATAACAGATACCCGGGAGTGAGTGACAGACTGGAATCTAATCGAGGGGTTCGGGATGGTTTATATATAGAATAACAGATACCCGGGAGTGAGTTACAGACTGGAATCTAAACGAGATGTTTGGGGTGGTTTATATATAGAATAACAGATACCCGGGAGTGAGTTACAGACTGGAATCTAAACGAGGGGTTCAGGGTGGTTTACATATAGAATAACAGATACCCGGGAGTGAGTTACAGACTGGAATCTAATCGAGGGGTTCGGGGTGGTTTATATATAGAATAACAGATACCCGGGAGTGAGTTACAGACTGGAATCTAATCGAGGGGTTCGCGGTGGTTTATATATAGAATAACAGACACCCGGGAGTGAGTTACAGACTGGAATCTAATCGAGGGTTCGGGGTGGTTTATATATAGAATAACAGATACCCGGGATTGAGTTACAGACTGGAATCTAATCGAGGGGTTCGGGGTGGTTTATATATAGAATAACAGATACGCGGGAGTGAGTTACTGACTGGAATCTAATCGAGGGGTTCGGGGTGGTTTATATACAGAATAACAGATACCCGGGAGTGAGTTACAGACTGGAATCTAATCGAGTGGTTCGGGGTGGTTTATATATAGAATAACAGATACCCGGGAGTGAGTTACAGACTGGAATCTAATCGAGGGGTTCGGGATGGTTTATATATAGAATAACAGATACCCGGGAGTGAGTTACAGACTGGAATCTAATCGAGGGGTTCAGGGTGGTTTATATATAGAATAACAGATACCCGGGAGTGAGTTACAGACTGGAATCTAATCGAGGGGTTCAGGGTGGTTTATATATAGAATAACAGATACCCGGGAGTTACAGACTGGAATCTAAACGAGGGGTTTGGGGTGGTTTATATATAGAATAACAGATACCCGGGAGTGAGTTACAGACTGGAATCTAATCGAGGGGTTCGGGGTGGTTTATATATAGAATAACAGATACCCGGGAGTGAGTTACAGACTGGAATCTAAACGAGATGTTTGGGGTGGTTTATATATAGAATAACAGATACCCGGGAGTGAGTTACAGACTGGAATCTAAACGAGGGGTTCAGGGTGGTTTATATATAGAATAACAGATACCCGGGAGTGAGTTACAGACTGGAATCTAATCGAGGGGTTCAGGGTGGTTTATATATAGAATAACAGATACACGGGAGTGAGTTACAGACTGGAATCTAAACGAGGGGTTTGGGGTGGTTTATATATAGAATAACAGATACCCGGGAGTGAGTTACAGACTGGAATCTAATCGAAGGGTTCAGGGTGGTTTATATATAGAATAACAGATACCCGGGAGTGAGTTACAGACTGGAATCTAATCGAGGGGTTCGGGGTGGTTTATATATAGAATAACAGATACCCGGGAGTGAGTTACAGACTGGAATCTAATCGAGGGGTTTTGGGTGGTTTATATATAGAATAACAGATATCCGGGAGTGAGTTACAGACTGGAATCTAATCGAGGGGTTCAGGGTGGTTTATATATAGAATAACAGATCCCCGGGAGTGAGTTACAGACTGGAATCTAATCGAGGGGTTCAGAGTGGTTTATATATAGAAAAACAGATACCCGGGAGTGAGTTACAGACTGGAATCTAATCGAGGGGTTCGGGTGGTTTATATATAGAATAACAGATACCCGGGAGTGAGTTACAGACTGGAATCTAATCGAGGGGTTCGGGTTGGTTTATATATAGAATAACAGATACCCGGGAGTGAGTTACAGACTGGAATCTAATCGAGGGGTTCGGGATGGTTTATATAGAATAACAGATACCCGGGAGTGAGTTACAGACTGGAATCTAATCGAGGGCTTCAGGGTGGTTTATATATAGAATAACAGATACCCGGGATTGAGTTACAGACTGGAATCTAATCGAGGGGTTCGGGGTGGTTTATATACAGAATAACAGATACACGGGAGTGAGTTACAGACTGGAATCTAATCGAGGGGTTCGGGGTGGTTTATATATAGAATAACAGATACCCGGGAGTGAGTTACAGACTGGAATCTAAACGAGATGTTTGGGGTGGTTTATATATAGAATAACAGATACCCGGGAGTGAGTTACAGACTGGAATCTAAACGAGGGGTTCAGGGTGGTTTACATATAGAATAACAGATACCCGGGAGTGAGTTACAGACTGGAATCTAATCGAGGGGTTCAGGGTGGTTTATATATAGAATAACAGATACCCGGGAGTGAGTTACAGACTGGAATCTAATCGAGGGGTTCAGGGTGGTTTATATATAGAATCACAGATACCCGGGAGTGAGTTACAGACTGGAATCTAATCGAGGGGTTCAGGGTGGTTTATATATAGAATAACAGATACCCGGGAGTGAGTTACAGACTGGAATCTAAACGAGGGGTTCGGGGTGGTTTATATATAGAATAACAGATACCCGGGAGTGAGTTACAGACTGGAATCTAATCGAGGGGTTCAGGGTGGTTTATATTTGAATAACAGATACCCGGGAGTGAGTTACAGACTGGAATCTAATCGAGGGGTTCAGGGTGGTTTATACATAGAATAACAGACACCCGGGAGTGAGTTACAGACTGGAATCTAATCGAGGGGTTCGGGGTGGTTTATATATAGAATAAAAGATACCCGGGAGTGAGTTACAGACTGGAATCTAATCGAGGGGTTCAGGGTGGTTTATATTTGAATAACAGATACCCGGGAGTGAGTTACAGACTGGAATCTAATCGAGGGGTTCAGGGTGGTTTATATACAGAATAACAGATACCCGGGAGTGAGTTACAGACTGGAATCTAATCGAGGGGTTCGGGGTGGTTTATATATAGAATAACAGATACCCGGGAGTGAGGGACAGACTGGAATCTAATCGAGGGATTCAGGGTGGTTTATATATAGAATAACAGTTACCCGGGAGTGAGTTACAGACTGGAATCTAAACGATGGGTTCAGGGTGGTTTATATATAGAATAACAGATACCCGGGAGTGAGTTACAGACTGGAATCTAATCGAGGGGTTCAGGGTGGTTTATATATAGAATAACAGATACCCGGGAGTGAGTTACAGACTGGAATCTAAACGAGGGGTTTGGGGTGGTTTATATATAGAATAACAGATACCCGGGAGTGAGTTACAGACTGGAATCTAAACGATGGGTTCAGGGTGGTTTATATATAGAATAACAGATACCCGGGAGTGAGTTACAGACTGGAATCTAATCGAGGGGTTCAGGGTGGTTTATATATAGAATAACAGATACCCGGGAGTGAGTTACAGACTGGAATCTAATCGAGGGGTTCAGGGTGGTTTATATATAGAATAACAGATACACGGGAGTGAGTTACTGACTGGAATCTAAACGAGGGGTTTGGGGTGGTTTATATATAGAATAACAGATACCCGGGAGTGAGTTACAGACTGGAATCTAATCGAGGGGTTCAGGGTGGTTTATATATAGAATAACAGATACCCGGGAGTGAGTTACAGACTGGAATCTAATCGAGGGGTTCGGGGTGGTTTACATATAGAATAACAGATACCCGGGAGTGAGTTACAGACTGGAATCTAATCGAGGGGTTTTGGGTGGTTTATATATAGAATAACAGATATCCGGGAGTGAGTTACAGACTGGAATCTAATCGAGGGGTTCAGGGTGGTTTATATATAGAATAACAGATCCCCGGGAGTGAGTTACAGACTGGAATCTAATCGAGGGGTTCAGAGTGGTTTATATATAGAAAAACAGATACCCGGGAGTGAGTTACAGACTGGAATCTAATCGAGGGGTTCAGAGTGGTTTATATATAGAAAAACAGATACGCGGGAGTGAGTTACGGACTGGAATCTAATCGAGGGGTTCGGGGTGGTTTATATATAGAATAACAGATACCCGGGAGTGAGTTACAGACTGGAATCGAATCGAGGGGTTCAGGGTGGTTTATATATAGAATCAGAGATACCCGGGAGTGAGTTACAGACTGGAATCTAATCGAGGGGTTCGGGGTGGTTTATATATAGAATAACAGATACCCGGGAGTGAGTTACAGACTGGAATCTAATCGAGGGGTTCGGGTTGGTTTATATATAGAATAACAGATACCCGGGAGTGAGTTACAGACTGGAATCTAATCGAGGGGTTCGGGATGGTTTATATAGAATAACAGATACCCGGGAGTGAGTTACAGACTGGAATCTAATCGAGGGGTTCGGGGTGGTTTATATATAGAATAACAGATACCCGGGAGTGAGTTACAGTCTGGAATCTAATCGAGGGTTTGGGGTGGTTTATATACAGAATAACGGATCCCCGGGAGTGAGTTACAGACTGGAATCTAATCGAGGGCTTCAGGGTGGTTTATATATAGAATAACAGATACCCGGGATTGAGTTACAGACTGGAATCTAATCGAGGGGTTCGGGGTAGTTTATATACAGAATAACAGATACACGGCAGTGAGTTACAGACTGGAATCTAATCGAGGGGTTTGGGGTGGTTTATATATAGAATAACAGATCCGGCAGTGAGTTACAGACTGGAATCTAATCGAGGGGTTCAGGGTGGTTTATATATAGAATAACAGATACCCGGGAGTGAGTTACAGACTGGAATCTAATTGAGGTGTTCAGGGTGGTTTATATATAGAATAACAGATACCAGGGAGTGAGTTACAGACTGGAATCTAATCGAGGGGTTTGGGGTGGTTTATATATAGAATAACAGATACCCGGGAGTGAGTTACGGACTGGAATCTAATCGAGGGGTTCGGGGTGGTTTATATATAGAATAACAGATACCCGGGGGTGAGTTACAGACTGGAATCTAATCGAGGGGTTCAGGGTGGTTTATATACAGAATAACAGATACCCGGGAGTGAGTTACAGACTGGAATCTAATCAAGGGGTTCGGGGTGGTTTATATATAGAATAACAGATACCCGGGAGTGAGTTACAGACTGGAATCTAATCGAGGGGTTCAGGGTGCTTTATATATAGAATAACAGATACCCGGGAGTGAGTTACAGACTGGAATCTAATCGAGTGTTTCAGGGTGGTTTATATATAGAATAACAGATACCCGGGAGTGAGTTACAGACTGGAATCTAATCGAGGGGTTCGGGGTGGTTTATATATAGAATAACAGATACCCGGGAGTGAGTTACAGACTGGAATCTAATCGAGGGGTTCGGTGTGGTTTATATATAGAATAACAGATACCCAGGAGTGAGTTACAGACTGGAATCTAATCGAGGGGTTCAGGGTGGTTAATATATAGAATAACAATTACCCGGGAGTGAGTTACAGACTGGAATCTAATCGAGGGGTTTGGGGTGGTTTATATTGAGAATAACAGATACCCGGGAGTGAGTTACAGATTGGAATCTAATCGAGGGGTTCAGGTTGGTTTATATAGAATAACAGATACCCAGGAGTGAGTTACAGACTGGAATCTAATCGAGGGGTTCGGAGTGGTTTATATATAGAATAACAGATAACCGGGAGTGAGTTACACACTGGAATCTAATCGAGGGGTTCGGGATGGTTTATATGTAGAATAACAGATACCCGGGAGTGAGTTACAGACTGGAATCTAATCGAGGGGTACGGGGTGGTTTATATATAGAATAACAGATACCCGGGAGAGAGTTACAGACTGGAATCTAATCGAGGGGTTCGGGGTGGTTTATACATAGAACAACAGATACCTGGGAGTGAGTTACAGACTGGAATCTAATCGAGGGGTTCGGGGTGGTTTATATATAGAATAACAGATACCCGGGAGTGAGTTACAGGCTCGAATCTAATCGAGGGTTCGGAGTGGTTTATATATAGAGTAACAGATACCCGGGAGTGAGTTACAGACTGGAATCTAATCAAAGGGTTCGGGGTGGTTTATATAGAATAAAAGATACCCGGGAGTGAGTTACACACTGGAATCTAATCGAGGGGTTCGGGATGGTTTATATGTAGAATAACAGGTACCCGGTAGTGAGTTACAGACTGGAATCTAATCGAGGGGTTCGGAATGGTTTATATATAGAATAACAGATACCCGGGAGTGAGTGACAGACTGGAATCTAATCGAGGGGTTCAGGGTGGTTTATATAGAATAAAAGATACCCGGGAGTGAGTTACAGACTGGAATCTAGTCGAAGGGTTTGGGGGGGGTTTATATAGAATAACAGATACCCGGGAGTGAGTTACACACTGGAATCTAATCGAGGGGTTCGGGATGGTTTATATGTAGAATAACAGATACCCGGGAGTGAGTTGCAGACTGGAATCTAATCGAGGGGTTCAGGGTGGTTTATATAGAATAACAGATACCCGGGAGTGAGTTAGAGACTGGAATCTAAACGATGGGTTCAGGGTGGTTTATATATAGAATAACAGATACCCGGGAGTGAGTTACAGACTGGAATCTAATCGAGGGGTTCAGGGTGGTTTATATATAGAATAACAGATACCCGGGAGTGAGTTACAGACTGGAATCTAAACGAGGGGTTTGGGGTGGTTTATATATAGAATAACAGATACCCGGGAGTGAGTTACAGACTGGAATCTAAACGATGGGTTCAGGGTGGTTTATATATAGAATAACAGATACCCGGGAGTGAGTTACAGACTGGAATCTAATCGAGGGGTTCAGGGTGGTTTATATATAGAATAACAGATACCCGGGAGTGAGTTACAGACTGGAATCTAATCGAGGGGTTCAGGGTGGTTTATATATAGAATAACAGATACACGGGAGTGAGTTACTGACTGGAATCTAAACGAGGGGTTTGGGGTGGTTTATATATAGAATAACAGATACCCGGGAGTGAGTTACAGACTGGAATCTAATCGAGGGGTTCAGGGTGGTTTATATATAGAATAACAGATACCCGGGAGTGAGTTACAGACTGGAATCTAATCGAGGGGTTCGGGGTGGTTTACATATAGAATAACAGATACCCGGGAGTGAGTTACAGACTGGAATCTAATCGAGGGGTTTTGGGTGGTTTATATATAGAATAACAGATATCCGGGAGTGAGTTACAGACTGGAATCTAATCGAGGGGTTCAGTGTGGTTTATATATAGAATAACAGATCCCCGGGAGTGAGTTACAGACTGGAATCTAATCGAGGGGTTCAGAGTGGTTTATATATAGAAAAACAGATACCCGGGAGTGAGTTACAGACTGGAATCTAATCGAGGGGTTCGGGGTGGTTTATATATAGAATAACAGATACCCGGGAGTGAGTTACAGACTGGAATCTAATCGAGGGGTTCGGGTTGGTTTATATATAGAATAACAGATACCCGGGAGTGAGTTACAGACTGGAATCTAATCGAGGGGTTCGGGGTGGTTTATATATAGAATAACAGATACCCGGGAGTGAGTTACAGTCTGGAATCTAATCGAGGGTTTGGGGTGGTTTATATACAGAATAACGGATCCCCGGGAGTGAGTTACAGACTGGAATCTAATCGAGGGCTTCAGGGTGGTTTATATATAGAATAACAGATACCCGGGATTGAGTTACAGACTGGAATCTAATCGAGGGGTTCGGGGTAGTTTATATACAGAATAACAGATACACGGCAGTGAGTTACAGACTGGAATCTAATCGAGGGGTTTGGGGTGGTTTATATATAGAATAACAGATCCGGCAGTGAGTTACAGACTGGAATCTAATCGAGGGGTTCAGGGTGGTTTATATATAGAATAACAGATACCCGGGAGTGAGTTACAGACTGGAATCTAATTGAGGTGTTCAGGGTGGTTTATATATAGAATAACAGATACCAGGGAGTGAGTTACAGACTGGAATCTAATCGAGGGGTTTGGGGTGGTTTATATATAGAATAACAGATACCCGGGAGTGAGTTACGGACTGGAATCTAATCGAGGGGTTCGGGGTGGTTTATATATAGAATAACAGATACCCGGGGGTGAGTTACAGACTGGAATCTAATCGAGGGGTTCAGGGTGGTTTATATACAGAATAACAGATACCCGGGAGTGAGTTACAGACTGGAATCTAATCAAGGGGTTCGGGGTGGTTTATATATAGAATAACAGATACCCGGGAGTGAGTTACAGACTGGAATCTAATCGAGGGGTTCAGGGTGCTTTATATATAGAATAACAGATACCCGGGAGTGAGTTACAGACTGGAATCTAATCGAGTGTTTCAGGGTGGTTTATATATAGAATAACAGATACCCGGGAGTGAGTTACAGACTGGAATCTAATCGAGGGGTTCGGGGTGGTTTATATATAGAATAACAGATACCCGGGAGTGAGTTACAGACTGGAATCTAATCGAGGGGTTCGGTGTGGTTTATATATAGAATAACAGATACCCAGGAGTGAGTTACAGACTGGAATCTAATCGAGGGGTTCAGGGTGGTTAATATATAGAATAACAATTACCCGGGAGTGAGTTACAGACTGGAATCTAATCGAGGGGTTTGGGGTGGTTTATATTGAGAATAACAGATACCCGGGAGTGAGTTACAGATTGGAATCTAATCGAGGGGTTCAGGTTGGTTTATATATAGAATAACAGATACCCGGGAGTGAGTTACAGACTGGAATCTAATCGAGGGGTTTGGGGTGGTTTATATATAGAATAACAGATACCCGGGAGTGAGTTACAGACTGGAATCTAATCGAGGGGTTCGGGGTGGTTTATATATAGAATAACAGATACCCAGGAGTGAGTTACAGACTGGAATCTAATCGAGGGGGTCGGAGTGGTTTATATATAGAATAACAGATAACCGGGAGTGAGTTACACACTGGAATCTAATCGAGGGGTTCGGGATGGTTTATATGTAGAATAACAGATACCCGGGAGTGAGTTACAGACTGGAATCTAATCGAGGGGTACGGGGTGGTTTATATATAGAATAACAGATACCCGGGAGAGAGTTACAGACTGGAATCTAATCGAGGGGTTCGGGGTGGTTTATACATAGAATAACAGATACCTGGGAGTGAGTTACAGACTGGAATCTAATCGAGGGGTTCGGGGTGGTTTATATATAGAATAACAGATACCCGGGAGTGAGTTACAGACTGGAATCTAATCGAAGGGTCTGGGGGGGGTTTATATAGAATAACAGATACCCGGGAGTGAGTTACACACTGGAATCTAATCGAGGGGTTTGGGATGGTTTATACGTAGAATAACAGATACCCGGGAGTGAGTTACAGACTGGAATCTAAACGAGGGGTTCGGGGTGGTTTAATTGAATAACAGATACCCGGGAGTGAGTTAGAGACTGGAATCTAATCGAGGTGTTCAGGGTGGTTTATCTATAGAATAACAGATACCCGGGAGTGAGTTACAGACTGGTATCTAATCGAGGTGTTCAGAGTGGTTTATATATAGAATAACAGATACCCGGAGTGAGTTACAGACTGGTATCTAATCGAGGGGTTCGGGGTGGTTTATATATAGAATAACAGGTACCTGGGAGTGAGTTACAGACTGGTATCTAATCGAGGGGTTCGGGGTGGTTTATATATAGAATAACAGGTACCTGGGAGTGAGTTACAGACTAAAACCTAATCGAGGGGTTCGGTGTGGTTTATATATAGAATAACAGATACCCAGGAGTGAGTGACAGACTGGAATCTTATCGAGGGGTTCGGGGTGGTTTATATTTGAATAACAGATACCCGGGAGTGAGTTACAGACTGGAATCTAATCGAGGGGTTCGGGGTGGTTTATATATAGAATAACAGATACCCGGGAGTGAGTTACAGACTGGAATCTAATCGAGGGGTTCAGGGTGGTTTATATATAGAATAACAGATACCCGGGAGTGAGTTACAGACTGGAATCTAATCGAGGGGTTCGGAGTGGTTTATATATAGAATAACAGACACCCGGGAGTGAGTTACAGACTGAAAACTAATCGAGGGGTTCAGGGTGGTTTATATAGAATAACAGATACCCGGGAGTGAGTTACAGACTGGAATCTATTCGAGGGGTTAGGAGTGGTTTATATATAAAATAACAGATACCCGGGAGTGAGTTACAGACTGGAATCTAATCGAGGAGTTCGGGATGGTTTATATATACAATAACAGATACCCGGGAGTGAGTTACAGACTGGAATCTAATCGAGGGGTTCAGGGTGGTTTATATATAGAATAACAGATACCCGGGAGTGAGTTACAGACTGGAATCTAATCGAGGGGTTCAGGGTGATTTATATAGAATAAAAGATACCCGGGAGTGAGTTACAGACTGGAATCTAATCGAAGGGTTTGGTGGGGGTTTATATAGAATAACAGATACCCGGGAGTGAGTTACACACTGGAATCTAATCGAGGGGTTCGGGATGGTTTATGTATGGAATAACAGATACCCGGGAGTGAGTTACAGACTGGAATCTAATCGAGGGGTACGGGGTGGTTTATATATAGAATAACAGATACCCGGGAGTGAGTTACAGACTGGAATCTAATCGAGGGGTTCGGGGTGGTTTATACATAGAATAACAGATACCCGGGAGTGAGTTACAGACTGGAATCTAATCGAGGGGTTCGGGGTGGTTTATATATAGAATAACAGATACCCGGGAGTGAGTTACAGACTGGAATCTAATCGAGAGTTTCGGGGTAGTTTATATATAGAATAACAGATACCCGGGAGTGAGTTACAGACTAAAACCGAATCGAGGGGTTCAGGGTGGTTTATATATAGAATAACAGATACCCAGGAGTGAGTGACAGACTGGAATCTAATCGAGGTGTTCGGAGTGGTTTATATATAGAATAACAGATACCTGGGAGTGAGTTACAGACTGGAATCTAATCGAGGGGTTCGGGGTGGTTTATATATAGAACAGATACCCGGGAGTGAGTTACAGACTGGAATCTAAACGAGGGGTTCGGAGTGGTTTATATATAGAATAACAGATACCCGGGAGTGAGTTACAGACTGAAATCTAATCGAGGGGTTCAGGGTGGTTTACATAGAATAACAGATACCTGGGAGTGAGTTACAGACTGGAATCTAATCGAGGGGTTCGGGGTGGTTTATATATAGAATAACAGATACCCGGGAGTGAGTTACAGACTGGAATCTAATCGAGGGATTCGGAGTGGTTTATATATAGAATAACAGATACCCGGGAGTGAGTTACAGACTGGAATCTAATCGAGGGGTTCGGAGTGGTTTATATATAGAATAACAGATACCCGGGAGTGAGTTACAGATTGGAATCTAATCCAAGGGTCTGGGGGGGGTTTATATAGAATAACAGATACCCGGGAGTGAGTTACACACTGGAATCTAATCAAGGGGTTCGGGATGGTTTATATGTAGAATAACAGATACCCGGGAGTGAGTTACAGACTGGAATCTAAACGAGGGGTTCGGGGTGGTTTATATAGAATAACAGATACCCGGGAGTGAGTTAGAGACTGGAATCTAATCGAGGTGTTCAGGGTGGTTTATCTATAGAATAACAGATACCCGGGAGTGAGTTACAGACTGGTATCTAATCGAGGTGTTCAGAGTGGTTTATATATAGAATAACAGATACCCGGAGTGAGTTACAGACTGGTATCTAATCGAGGGGTTCGGGGTGGTTTATATATAGAATAACAGGTACCTGGGAGTGAGTTACAGACTGGTATCTAATCGAGGGGTTCGGGGTGGTTTATACATAGAATAACAGGTACCTGGGAGTGAGTTACAGACTGGAATCTAATCGAGGGATTCGGGGTGGTTTATATATAGAACAGATACCCGGGAGTGAGTTACAGACTGGAATCTAAACGAGGGGTTCGGAGTGGTTTATATATAGAATAACAGATACCCGGGAGTGAGTTACAGACTGAAATCTAATCGAGGGGTTCAGGGTGGTTTATATAGAATAACAGATACCGGGGAGTGAGTTACAGACTGGAATCTAATCGAGCGGTTCGGGGTGGTTTATATATAGAATAACAGATACCCGGGAGTGAGTTACAGACTGGAATCTAATCGAGGTGTTCGGAGTGGTTTATATATAGAATAACAGATACCCGGGAGTGAGTTACAGACTGGAATCTAATCGAGGGGTTCGGAGTGGTTTATATATTGAATAACAGATACCCGGGAGTGAGTTACAGACTGAAAACTAATCGAGGGGTTCAGGGTGGTTTATCTCGAATAACAGATACCCGGGAGTGAGTTACAGACTGGAATCTAATCGAGGGGTTAGGAGTGGTTTATATATAGAATAACAGATACCCGGGAGTGAGTTACAGACTGGAATCTAATCGAGGGGTTCGGAGTGGTTTATATACAGAATAACAAATACCCGGGAGTGAGTTACAGACTGGAATCTAATCGAAGGGTTCGGGGTGGTTTATATATAGAATAACAGATACCCGGGAGTGAGTTACAGACTGGAATCTAATCGAAGGGTTCGGGGTGGTTTATATAGAATAAAAGATACCAGGGAGTGAGTTACACACTGGAATTTAATCGAGGGGTTCGGGATGGTTTATATGTAGAATAACAGATACCCGGTAGTGAGTTACAGACTGGAATCTAATCGAAGGGTTCGGGGGGGGTTTATATAGAATAACAGATATCCGTGAGTGAGTTACACGCTGGAATCTAATCGAGGGGTTCGGGATGGTTTATATGTAGAATAACAGATACCCGGGAGTGAGTTACAGACTGGAATCTAATCGAAGGGTTCGGGGGGGGTTTATATAGAATAACAGATATCCGTGAGTGAGTTACACGCTGGAATCTAATCGAGGGGTTCGGGATGGTTTATATGTAGAATAACAGATACCCGGGAGTGAGTTACAGACTGGAATCTAATCGAGGGGTTCGGGATGCTTTATATGTAGAATAACAGATACCCGGGAGTGAGTTACACACTGGAATCTAATCGAGGGGTTCGGGGTGGTTTATATATAGAATAACAGATACCCGAGAGTGAGTTACAGACTGGAATCTAATCGAGGTGTTCGGGGTGGTTTATATAGAATAACAGATACCCGGGAGTGAGTTACAGACTGGAATCTAATCGAGGGGTTCGGAGTGGTTTATATATAGAATAACAGATACCCGGGAGTGAGTTACAGACTGGAATCTAATTGAGGGGTTCGGGATGCTTTATATGTAGAATAACAGATACCCGGGAGTGAGTTACACACTGGAATCTAATCGAGGGGTTCGGGGTGGTTTATATATAGAATAACAGATACCCGAGAGTGAGTTACAGACTGGAATCTAATCGAGGTGTTCGGGGTGGTTTATATAGAATAACAGATACCAGGGAGTGAGTTACAGACTGGAATCTAATCGAGGGGTTCAGGGTGGTTTATATATAGAATAACAGATACCCGGGAGTGAATTACACACTGGAATCTAATCGAGGGGTTCAGGGTAGTTTATATATAGAATAACAGATACCCGGGAGTGAGTTGCAGACTGGAATCTAAACGAGGGGTTCGGGGTGGTTTATATATAGAATAACAGATACCCGGGAGTGAGTTACAGACTGGAATCTAATCGAGGGGTTCGGGGTGGTTTATACATAGAATAACAGATATCCGGGAGTGAGTTACAGACTGGAATCTAATCGGGGGGTTCGGGGTGGTTTATATATAGAATAACAGATACCCGGGAGTGAGTTACAGACTAAAACCTAATCGAGGGGTTCGGGGTGGTTTATATATAGAATAACAGATACCCAGGAGTGAGTAACAGACTGGAATCTTATCGAGGGGTTCGGGGTGGTTATTATTTGAATAACAGATACCCGGGAGTGAGTTACAGACTGGAATCTAATCGAGGGGTTCGGGGTGGTTTATATATTGAATAACAGATACCCGGGAGTGAGTTACAGGAATCTAATCGAGGGGTTCGGGTGGTTTATATAGAATAACAGATACCCGGGAGTGAGTTACAGACTGGAATCTAATCGAGCGGTTCGGGGTGGTTTATATATAGAATAACAGATAACCGGGAGTGAGTTACAGACTGGAATCTAACCGAGGGGTTTGGGGTGGTTTATATAGAATATCAGATACCCGGGAGTGAGTTACAGACTGGAATATAAACGAGGGGTTTGGGGTGGTTTATATATAGAATAACAGATACCCGGGAGTGAGTTACAGACTGGAATCTAATCGAGGGATTTGGGGTGGTTTATATAGAATAACAGATACCCGGGAGTGAGTTACAGACTGGAATGTAATCGAGGGGTTCGGGATGATTTATATAGAATAACAGATACCCGGGAGTGAGTTACGGACTGGAATCTAATCGAGGTGTTCAGGGTGGTTTATATATAGAATAACAGATACCCGGGAGTGAGTTACAGACTGGTATCTAATCGAGGGGTTCGGTGTGGTTTATATATAGAACAGATACCCGGGAGTGAGTTACAGACTGGAATCTAAACGAGGGGTTCGGGGTGGATTATATATAGAATAACAGATACCCGGGAGTGAGTTACCGACTGGAATCTAATCGAGGGGTTCGGGGTGGTTTATATACAGAATAACAGATACCCGGGAGTGAGTTACAGATGGGAATCTAATCGAGGGGTTCGGGGTGGTTTATATATAGAATAACAGATACCCGGGAGTGAGTTACAGGAATCTAATCGAGGAGTTCGGGGTGGTTTATATATAGAGTAACAGATACCCGGGAGTGAGTTACAGGAATCTAATCGAGGGGTTCGGGGTGGTTTATAAAGAATAACAGATACCCGGGAGTGAGTTACAGGCTGGAATCTAATCGAGGGGTTCGGGATGGTTTATATATAGAATAACAGATACCCGGGAGTGAGTTACAGACTGGAATATAATCGAGGGGTTCGGGGTGGTTTATATATAGAATAACAGATACCCGGGAGTGAGTTACAGACTGGAATCTAATCGAGGGGTTCGGGGTGGTTTATATATAGAATAACATACCAGGGCGTGAGTTACAGACTGGAATCTAATCGAGGGGTTCGGGGTGGTTTTTATATAGAATAACAGATACCCGGGAGTGAGTTACAGACTGGAATCTAATCGAGGGGTTCAGGGTGGTTTATATAGAATAACAGATACCTGGGAGTGAGTTACAGACTGGAATCTAATCGAGGGGTTCCGGATGGTTTATATATAGAATAACAGATACCCGGGAGTGAGTTACAGACTGGAATCTAATCGAGGGGTTCGGGATGGTTTATATATAGAATAACAGATACCCGGGAGTGAGTTACAGTCTGGAATCTAATCGAGGGGTTCGGGGTGGTTTATATATAGAATAACAGATACCCGGGAGTGAGTTACAGACCGGAATCTAATCGAGGGGTTCGGGGTGGTTTATATATAGAATAACAGATACCCGGGAGTGAGTTACAGACCGGAATCTAATCGAGGGGTTCGGGGTGGTTTATATATAGAATAACAGATACCCGGGAGTGAGTTACAGACCGGAATCTAATCGAGGGGTTCGGGGTGGTTTATATATAGAATAACAGATACCCGGGAGTGAGTTACAGATTGGAATCTAATCGAGGGGTTCAGGGTGGTTTATATACAGAATAACAGATACCCGGGAGTGAGTTACAGACAGGAATCTAATCGAGGGGTTCGGGGTGGTTTATATATAGAATAACATACCAGGGCGTGAGTTACAGACTGGAATCTAATCGAGGGGTTCGGGGTGGTTTATATATAGAATAACAGATACCCGGGAGTGAGTTACAGACTGGAATCTAATCGAGGGGTTCGGGGTGGTTTATATTTAGAATAACAGATACCCGGGAGTGAGTTACAGACTGGAATCTAATCGAGGGGTTCGGGGTGGTTTATATATAGAATAACATACCAGGGCGTGAGTTACAGACTGGAATCTAATCGAGGGGTTCGGGGTGGTTTATATATAGAATAACAGATACCCGGGAGTGAGTTACAGACTGGAATCTAATCGAGGGGTTCGGGGTGGTTTATATTTAGAATAACAGATACCCGGGAGTGAGTTACAGACTGGAATCTAATCGAGGGGCTCGGGGTGGTTTATATATAGAATAACAGACACCCGGGAGTGAGTTACAGACTGGAATCTAATCGAGGGGTTCGTGGTGGTTTATATATAGAATAACAGATACCCGGGAGTGAGTTACAGACTGGAATCTAATCGAGGGGTTCGGGGTGGTTTATATACAGAATAACAGATACCCGGGAGTGAGTTACAGACTGGAATCTAATCGAGGGGTTAGGGGTGGTTTATATATAGAATAACATACCAGGGCGTGAGTTACAGACTGGAATCTAATCGAGGGGTTCGGGATGGTTTATATAGAATAACAGATACCCGGGAGTGAGTTACAGACTGGAATCTAATCGAGGGGTTCGGGGTGGTTTATATTTAGAATAACAGATACCCGGGAGTGAGTTACAGACTGGAATCTAATCGAGGGGTTCGGGATGGTTTATATATAGAATAACAGATACTCGGGACTGAGTTACAGACTGGAATCTAATCGAGGGGTTCGGAGTGGTTTATATATAGAATAACAGACACCCGGGAGTGAGTTACAGACTGAAAACTAATCGAGGGGTTCAGGGTGGTTTATATAGAATAACAGATACCCGGGAGTGAGTTACAGACTGGAATCTATTCGAGGGGTTAGGAGTGGTTTATATATAAAATAACAGATACCCGGGAGTGAGTTACAGACTGGAATCTAATTGAGGGGTTCGGGGTGGTTTATATATAGAATAACAGATACCCGGGAGTGAGTTACAGACTGGAATCTAATTGAGGGGTTCGGGGGGGTTTATATATAGAATAACAGATACCTGGGGGTGAGTTAGACTGGAATCTAATCGAGGGATTCGAGGTGGTTTATATATAGAATAACAGACACCCGGGAGTGAGTTACAGACTGGAATCTAATCGAGGGGTTCAGGGTGGTTTATATAGAATAACAGATACCTGGGAGTGAGTTACAGACTGCAATCTAATCGAGGGGTTCGGGGTGGTTTATATATAGAATAACAGATACCCGGGAGTGAGTTACAGACTGGAATCTAATCGAGGGGTTCAGGATGGTTTATATCTAGAATAACAGATACCTGGGAGTGAGTTACAGACTGGAATCTAATCGAGGGGTTCGGGGTGGTTTATATATAGAATAACAGATACCCGGGAGTGAGTTACAGACTGCAATCTAATCGAGGGGTTCGGGGTGGTTTATATATAGAATAACAGATACCCGGGAGTGAGTTACAGACTGGAATCTAATCGAGGGGTTCAGGATGGTTTATATCTAGAATAACAGATACCTGGGAGTGAGTTACAGACTGGAATCTAATCGAGGGGTTCAGGGTGGTTTATATATTGAATAACAGATACCCGGGAATGAGTTACAGACTGGAATCTAATCGAGGGGTTCAGGGTGGTTTATATATTGAATAACAGATACCCGGGAGTGAGTTACAGACTGGAATCTAATCGAGGGGTTCGGGATGGTTTATATATAGAATAACAGACACCCGGGAGTGAGTTACAGACTGGAATCTAATCGAGGGGTTCGGGGTGGTTTATATACAGAATAACAGATACCCGGGAGTGAGTGACAGACTGGAATCTAATCGATGGGTTCGGGGTGGTTTATATACAGAATAACAGATACCCGGGAGTGAGTTACAGAGATACCCGGGAGTGAGTTACAGACTGGAATCTAATCGAGGGGTTCAGGGTGGTTTATATACAGAATAACAGATACCCGGGAGTGAGTGACAGACTGGAATCTAATCGATGGGTTCGGGGTGGTTTATATACAGAATAACAGATACCCGGGAGTGAGTTACAGAGATACCCGGGAATGAGTTACAGACTGGAATCTAATCGAGGGGTTCAGGGTGGTTTATATATAGAATAACAGACACCCGGGAGTGAGTTACAGACTGGAATCTAATCGAGGGGTTCGGAGTGGTTTATATATAGAATAACAGATACCCGGGAGTGAGTTACAGACTGGAATCTAATCGAGGGGTTCGGGGTGGTTTATATATAGAATAACAGATACCCGGGAGTGAGTTACAGACTGGAATCTAATCGAGGGGTTCGGAGTGGTTTATATATAGAATAACAGATACCCGAGAGTGAGTTACAGACTGGAATCTAATCGAGGGGTTCAGGGTGGTTTATATATAGAATAACAGATACCCGGGAGTGAGTTACAGACTGGAATCGAATCGAGGGGTTCAGGGTGGTTTATATATAGATTAACAGATACCCGGGAGTGAGTTACCGACTGGAATCTAATCGAGGGGTTCAGGGTGGTTTATCTATAGAATAACAGATACCCGGGAGTGAGTTACAGACTGGAATCTAATCGAGGGGTTCGGAGTGGTTTATTTATAGAATAACAGATACCCAGGAGTGAGTTACGTACTGGAATCTAATCGAGGGGTTCGGAGTGGTTTATATAGAATAACAGATACCCGGGAGTGAGTTACGTACTGGAAGTCCAGGTTATATGTTGTTGCCGTGGTTACCTTGTAACACCGCTGTAGGATCATACGTGCTGTTGGCAGTAAGTTGACGGTGTAAAGATAGAAGGTTCTGGAAGGAGCGTGATCGGGCGTTTTGGGAATTTCCTGGAAGATAAGAGAAGGAAAAAGAAAAGGCGGAAATCAATCCGTTCACATTCTGTGGAAGACGGACGTCGATGGTGTGGGTCAGACCCAGTTCTGTGGGGAGGGAGAGGGCGAGGCAGGCAGGGGGAGTGAGGGGAGGCGGGGAGAGCGAGATAGTGAGGGGAGACGGGGGAGAGCGAGGTAGTGTGGGGAGGCGTGGGAGAGCGAGGTAGTGTGGGGAGGCGGGGGAGAGTGAGGTAGTGAGGGGAGGCGGGGGAGAGCGAGGTAGTGAGGGGAGGCGGGGGAGAGTGAGGTAGTGAGGGGAGGCGGGGGAGAGTGAGGTAGTGACGGGAGGCGGGTGGAGAGCGAGATAGTGTGGGGAGGCGGGGGAGAGTGAGGTAGTGAGGGGAGGCGGGGGAGAGCGAGGTAGTGAGGGGAGGCGGGGGAGAGTGAGGTAGTGAGTGGAGGCGGGGGAGAGTGAGGTAGTGAGGGGAGGCGGGGGAGAGCGAGGTAGTGAGGGGAGGCGGGGAGGGCGAGGTAGTGAGAGGAGGCGGGGGGTGAGTGAGGTAGTGAGGGGAGGCAGGGGGGAGCGTGGTAGTGAGGGGAGGCGGGGGGGAGAGTGAGGTAGTGAGGGGAGGCAGGGGGACAGTCAGGTAGTGAGGGGAGGCGGGGGAGAGCGAGGTAGTGAGGGGAGGCGGGGGAGAGCGAGGTAGTGAGGGGAGGCGGGGGGAGAGTGAGGTAGTGAGGGGAGGCGGGGGGAGAGTGAGGTAGTGAGGGGAGACGGGGGAGAGCGAGGTAGTGAGGGGAGGCGAGGAGAGCGAGGTAGTGTGGGGAGGCGGGGGAAAGCGAGGTAGTGAGGGGAGACAGGGGGGAGCGTGGCAGTGAGGGGAGGCGGGGGAGAGCGAGGTAGTGAGGGGAGGCGGGGGAGAGCGAGGTAGTGAGGGGAGGCGGGGATAGCGAGGTAGTGAGGGGAGGCGGGGAGAGTGAGGTAGTGAGGGGAGACGGGGGAGAGCGAGGTAGTGAGGGGTGGCGGGGAGAGCGAGGTAGTGAGGGTAGAAGGGGGGAGAGTGAGGTAATGAGGGGAGGCGGGGAGAGCGAGGTAGTAAGGGGAGGCGGGGAGAGTGAGGTAGTGACGGGAGGCGGGGGGAGAGTGAGGTAGTGAGGGGAGGCAGGGAGAGTGAGGTAGTGAGGGGAGACGGGGAGAGTGAGGTAGTGAGGGGAGGCGGGGGAGAGTGAGGTAGTGAGGGGAGGCGGGGGAGAGCGAGGTAGTGAGGGGGCGGGGGAGAGCGAGGTAGTGAGGGGAGGTGGGGACAGTGAGGTAGTGAGGGGAGACGGGGAGAGCGAGGTAGTGAGGGGAGGCGTGGGAGAGTGAGGTAGTGAGGGGAGGCGGGGGCAGGGTGAGGTAGTGAGGGGAGGCGGGGACAGTGAGGTAGTGAGGGGAGACGGGGAGAGCGAGGTAGTGAGGGGAGGCGTGGGAGAGTGAGGTAGTGAGGGGAGGCGGGGGCAGGGTGAGGTAGTGAGGGGAGGCGGGGGGAGAGCGAGGTAGTGAGGGGAGGCGGGGAGAGTGAGGTAGTGAGGGGAGACGGGGAGAGCGAGGTAGTGAGGGGAGGCGGGGACAGTGAGGTAGTGAGGGGAGGCGGGGAGAGTGAGGTAGTGAGGGGAGGCGGGGGAGAGTGAGGTAGTGAAAGGAGGCGGGGAGAGCGAGGTAGTGAGGGGGCGGGGGAGAGCGAGGTAGTGAGGGGAGGCGGGGACAGTGAGGTAGTGAGGGGAGACGGGGAGAGCGAGGTAGTGAGGGGAGGCGTGGGAGAGTGAGGTAGTGAGGGGAGGCGGGGGCAGGGTGAGGTAGTGAGGGGAGGCGGGGGGAGAGCGAGGTAGTGAGGGGAGGCGGGGAGAGTGAGGTAGTGAGGGGAGACGGGGAGAGCGAGGTAGTGAGGGGAGGCGGGGGAGAGCGAGGTAGTGAGGGGAGGCGGGGGAGAGCGAGGTAGTGAGGGGAGGTGGGGGCAGGGTGAGGTAGTGAGGGGAGGCGGGGGGAGAGCGAGGTAGTGACGGGAGGCGGGGGGAGAGTGAGGTAGTGAGGGGAGGCGGGGAGAGCGAGGTAGTGCGGGGAGGCGGGTAGAGCGAGGTAGTGAGGGGAGGCGGGGAGAGCGAGGTAGTGAGGGGAGGCGGGGGGAGAGTGAGGGAGTGAGGGGAGGCGGGGATAGCGAGGTAGTGAGGGGAGGCGGGGAGAGTGAGGTAGTGAGGGGAGACGGGGGAGAGCGAGGTAGTGAGGGGTGGCGGGGAGAGCGAGGTAGTGAGGGGAGAAGGGGGAGAGTGAGGTAATGAGGGGAGGCGGGGGAGAGTGAGGTAGTGAGGGGAGGCGGGGAGAGTGAGGTAGTGACGGGAGGCGGGGGGAGAGTGAGGTAGTGAGGGGAGGCGGGGAGAGTGAGGTAGTGAGGGGAGACGGGGGAGAGTGAGGTAGTGAGGGGAGGCGGGGGAGAGTGAGGTAGTGAGGGGAGGCGGGGGAGAGCGAGGTAGTGAGGGGGCGGGGGAGAGCTAGGTAGTGAGGGGAGGCGGGGACAGTGAGGTAGTGAGGGGAGACGGGGAGAGCGAGGTAGTGAGGGGAGGCGTGGGAGAGTGAGGTAGTGAGGGGAGGCGGGGGAGAGCGAGGTAGTGAGGGGAGGCGGGGAGAGTGAGGTAGTGAGGGGAGACGGGGAGAGCGAGGTAGTGAGGGGAGGCGGGGGAGAGTGAGGTAGTGAGGGGAGGCGGGGAGAGTGAGGTAGTGAGGGGAGGCGGGGGAGAGCGAGGTAGTGAGGGGAGGCGGGGAGAGTGAGGTAGTGAGGGGAGGCGGGGGACAGAGAGGTAGTGAGGGGAGACGGGGGACAGAGAGGTAGTGAGGGGAGACAGGGGAGAGTGAGGTAGTGAGGGGAGGCAGGTCGAGGGGGATAGAGAGAGAGATGGGGGGTGAGGTGGAGGGAGAGAAGACAGGGAGAGGGAATGGAGTGAGAATGGGAGTGAGAGGGAGTGAGAGAGGGGAGGGAGAGGGAGGGAGCAAGAGAGAGAGGGGGATGGAGGAGAGAATGGAGGGGGTGAGGGTGGGAGAGGGAATGGAGGGGAGAGAGCAGAGAGTGTGACAGGAGAGACGGAGATGGGGAGGGTGTGACGGGCGAGACGGAGACGCGGGGAGGGTATGATGGGCGATGCTGAGTCTCGGGGAGGGTATGATGGGCGATGCTGAGTCTCGGGGAGGGTGTGACGGGCGATGCTGAGTCTCGGGGAGGGTATGGAGAGCGAGGCTGAGACACGGGGAGGGTATGAAGGGTGATGCTGAGTCTCGGGGAGGGTGTGATGGGCGATGCCAAGACTCGGGGAGGGTGTGATGGGCGTTGCCGAGACTCGGGGAGTGTGTGACGGGCGATGCTGAGTCTCGGGGAGGGTATGAAGAGCGATGCTGAGTCTCGGGGAGGGTGTGACAGGCGATGCTGAGACTCGGGGAGGGTATGAAGGGCGATGCTGAGTCTCGGGGAGGGTGGGACGGGTGATGCTGAGTCTCGGGGAGGGTGTGACGGGCGATGCTGAGTCTCGGGGAGGGTGTGACGGGCGATGCTGAGTCTCGGGGAGGGTATGAAGGGTGACGCTGAGACTCGGGGAGGGTTTGAAGAACGATGCTGAGTCTCGGGGAGGGTGTGACGGGCGATGCTGAGACTCGGGGAGGGTTTGAAGAGCGATGCTGAGTCTCGGGGAGGGTGTGACGGGTGATGCTGAGTCTCGGGGAGGGTTTGAAGAGCGATGCTGAGACAAGGGGAGGGTTTGAAGAGCGATGCTGAGTCTCGGGGAGGGTTTGAAGAGCGATGCTGAGTCTCGGGGAGGGTATAAAGAGCGATGCTGAGTCTCGGGGAGGGTGTGACGGGCGATGCTGAGACTCGGGGAGGGTTTGAAGAGCGATGCTGAGTCGCGAGGAGGGTATGAAGGGCGATGCGGAGTCTCGGGGAGGGAGTGACGGGCGATGCTGAGTCTCGGAGAGGGTGTGACGGGCGATGCTGAGTCTCGGGGAGGGAGTGACGAGTGATGCTGAGACTCGGGGAGGGTTTGAAGAGCGATGTAGAGTCTCGGGGAGGGTATGAAGGGCGATGCTGAGTCTCGGGGAGGGTGTGACGGGCGATGCTGAGTCTCGAGGAGGGTGTGACGGGCGATGCTGAGACTCGGGGAGGGTTTGAAGAGAGATGCTGAGTCTCGGGGAGGGTGTGACGGGCGATGCTGAGACTCGGGGAGGGTATGAAGAGCGATGCTGAGTCTCGGGGAGGGTATGAAGGGCGATGCTGAGTCGCGGGGAGAGTATGAAGAGCGATGCTGAGTCTCGGGGAGGGTATGAAGGGCGATGCTGAGTCTCGGGGAGGGTGGGACGGGTGATGCTGAGTCTCGGGGAGGGTGTGACGGGCGATGCTGAGACTCGGGGAGGGTTTGAAGAGCGATGCTGAGTCTCGGGGAGGGTATGAAGGGCGATGCTGAGTCTCGGGGAGGATGGGACGGGCGATGCTGAGTCTCGAGGAGGGTGTGACGGGCGATGCTGAGACTCGGGGAGGGTTTGAAGAGCGATGCTGAGTCTCGGGGAGGGTGTGACGGGCGATGCTGAGACTCGGGGAGGGTATGAAGAGCGATGCTGAGTCTCGGGGAGGGTGTGACGGGCGATGCTGAGTCTCGGGGAGGGTTTGAAGAACGATGCTGAGTCTCGGGGAGGGTGTGACGGGCGATGCTGAGACTCGGGGAGGGTGTGACGGGCGATGCTGAGTCTCGGGGAGGGTGTGACGGGCGATGCTGAGACTCGGGGAGGGTTTGAAGAGCGATGTTGAGTCTCGGGGAGGGTGTGACGGGCGATGCTGAGTCTCGAGGAGGGTGTGACGGGCGATGCTGAGTCTCGGGGAGGGTGTGACGGGCGATGCAGAGACTCGGGGATGGTTAGAAGAGCGATGCTGAGTCTCGGGGAGGGTGTGACGGGCGATGCTGAGACTCGGGGAGGGTATGAAGAGCGATGCTGAGTCTCGGGGAGGGTGTGACGGGCGATGCTGAGTCTCGGGGAGGGTTTGAAGAGCGATGCTGAGTCTCGGGGAGGGTGTGACGGGCGATGCGGAGTCTCGGGGAGGGTGTGACGGGCGACGCTGAGTCTCGGAGAGGGTGGGACGGGCGATGCTGAGTCTCGGGGAGGGTGTGACGGGCGATGCTGAAACTCGGGGAGGGTTTGAAGAGCGATGCTGAGTCTCGGGGAGGGTATGAAGGGCGATGCTGAGTCTCGGGGAGGGTGTGACGGGCGACGCTGAGTCTCGGAGAGGGTGGGACGGGCGATGCTGAGTCTCGGGGAGGGTATGAAGGGTGACGCTGAGACTCGGGGAGGGTTTGAAGAACGATGCTGAGTCTCGGGGAGGGTGTGACGGGCGATGCTGAGACTCGGGGAGGGTTTGAAGAGCGATGCTGAGTCTCGGGGAGGGTGTGACGGGTGATGCTGAGACTCGGGGAGGGTTTGAAGAGCGATGCTGAGTCTCGGGGAGGGTGTGACGGGCGATGCTGAGTCTCGGGGAGGGTATGAAGGGTGACGCTGAGACTCGGGGAGGGTTTGAAGAACGATGCTGAGTCTCGGGGAGGGTGTGACGGGCGATGCTGAGACTCGGGGAGGGTTTGAAGAGCGATGCTGAGTCTCGGGGAGGGTGTGACGGGTGATGCTGAGACTCGGGGAGGGTTTGAAGAGCGATGCTGAGACTCGGGGAGGGTTTGAAGAGCGATGCTAAGTCTCGGGGACGGAGTGACGGGCGATGCGGAGTCTCGGGGAGGGTGTGACGGGCGATGCTGAGTCTCGGGGAGGGTTTGAAGAGCGATGCTGAGTCTCGGGGAGGGTGTGACGGGCGATGCGGAGTCTCGGGGAGGGTGTGACGGGCGACGCTGAGTCTCGGAGAGGGTGGGACGGGCGATGCTGAGTCTCGGGGAGGGTGTGACGGGCGATGCTGAAACTCGGGGAGGGTTTGAAGAGCGATGCTGAGTCTCGGGGAGGGTATGAAGGGCGATGCTGAGTCTCGGGGAGGGTGTGACGGGCGATGCTGAGTCTCGGGGAGGGTGTGAAGGGCGACGCTGAGTCTCGGAGAGGGTGGGACGGGCGATGCTGAGTCTCGGGGAGGGTGTGACGGGCGATGCTGAGTCTCGGGGAGGGTATGAAGGGTGACGCTGAGACTCGGGGAGGGTTTGAAGAACGATGCTGAGTCTCGGGGAGGGTGTGACGGGCGATGCTGAGACTCGGGGAGGGTTTGAAGAGCGATGCTGAGTCTCGGGGAGGGTGTGACGGGTGATGCTGAGACTCGGGGAGGGTTTGAAGAGCGATGCTGAGTCTCGGGGAGGGTGTGACGGGCGATGCTGAGACTCGGGCAGGGTATGAAGAGCGATGCTGAGTCTCGGGGAGGGTGTGACGGGCGATGCGGAGTCTCGGGGAGGGTGTGACGGGCGATGCTGAGTCTCCGAGAGGGAGTGACGGGCGATGCTGAGTCTCGGGGAGGGTGTGACGGGCGATGCTGAGTCTCCGAGAGGGAGTGACGGGCGATGCTGAGTCTCGGGGAGGGTGTGAAGAGCGATGCTGAGTCTCGGGGAGGGTGTGACGGGCGATGCTGAGTCTCCGAGAGGGAGTGACGGGCGATGCTGAGTCTCGGGGAGGGTGTGACGGGCGATGCTGAGTCTCGGGGAGGGTGTGACGGGCGATGCTGAGACTTGGGGAGGATTTGAAGAGCGATGTTGAGTCTCGGGGAGGGTATGAAGGGCGATGCTGAGTCTCGGGGAGGGTGTGACGGGCGATGCTGAGTCTCGAGGAGGGTGTGACGGGCGATGCTGAGACTCGGGGAGGGTTTGAAGAGCGATGCTGAGTCTCGGGGAGGGTGTGACGGGCGATGCTGAGACTCGGGGAGGGTATGAAGAGCGATGCTGAGTCTCGGGGAGGGTGTGACGGGTGATGCTGATCCTTGGGGAGGGTTTGAAGAGCGATGCTGAGACGCGGGGAGGGTTTGAAGAGCGATGCTGAGTCTCGTGGAGGGTATGAAGGGCGATGCTGAGTCTCGGGGAGGGAGTGACGGGCGATGCTGACTCTCGGGGAGGGTTTGAAGAGCGATGATGAGTCTCGGGGAGGGTGTGACGGGCGATGCTGAGTCTCGGGGAGGGTGTGACGGGCGATGCTGAGACTCGGGGAGGATTTGAAAAGCGATGCTGAGTCTCGGGGAGGGTGTGACGGGCGATGCTGAGACTCGGGGAGTATTTGAAGAGCGATGCTGAGTCTCGGGGAGGGTGTGACGGGCGATGCTGAGTCTCGGGGAGGGTGTAACGGGCGATGCTGAGACTCCGGGAGGGTATGAAGGGCGATGCTGAGTCTCGGGGAGGGTGTGACAGGCGATGCTGAGTCTCGGGGAGAGGATGAAGAGCGATGCTGAGTCTCGGGGAGGGTATGAAGGGCGATGCTGAGTCTCGGGGAGTGTGTGACGGGCGATGCTGACTCTCGGGGAGGGTTTGAAGAGCGATGCTGAGTCTCGGGGAGGGTATGAAGGGCGATGCTGAGTCTCGGGGAGGGTGTAACGGGCGATGCTGAGACTCCGGGAGGGTGGGACGGGTGATGCTGAGTCTCGGGGAGGGTGTGACGGGTGATGCTGAGACTCGGGGAGGGTTTGAAGAGCGATGCTGAGACTCGGGGAGGGTTTGAAGAGCGATGCTAAGTCTCGGGGAGGGTGTGACAGGCGATGCTGAGTCTCGGGGAGAGGATGAAGAGCGATGCTGAGTCTCGGGGAGGGTATGAAGGGCGATGCTGAGTCTCGGGGAGGGTGGGACGGGTGATGCTGAGTCTCGGGGAGGGTGTGACGGGCGATGTTGAGACTCGGGGAGGGTTTGAAGAGCGATGCTGAGTCTCGGGGAGGGTATGAAGGGCGATGCTGAGTCTCGGGGAGGGTGTGACGGGCGATGCTGAGTCTCGGGGAGGGTGTGACGGGCGATGCTGAGTCTCGGGGAGGGTGTGACGGGCGATGCTGAGTCTCGGGGAGGGTGTGACGGGCGATGCTGAGTCTCGGGGAGGGTATGAAGTGTGACGCTGAGACTCAGGGAGGGTTTGGAGAGCGATGCTGAGTCTCGGGGAGGGAGTGACGGGCGATGCTGAGACTCGGGGAGGGTTTGAAGAGCGATGCTGAGTCTCGGGGAGGGTGTGACGGGTGATGCTGAGACTCGGGGAGGGTTTGAAGAGCGATGCTGAGACAAGGGGAGGGTTTGAAGAGCGATGTGGAGTCTCAGGGAAGGGTTTGAAGAGCGATGCTGAGTTTCGGGGAGGGTATGAAGAGCGATGCTGAGTCTCGGGGAGGGTGTGAAGAGCGATGCTGAGTCTCGGGGAGGGTATGAAGAGCGATGCTGAGTCTCGGGGAGGGTGTGACGGGCGATGCTGAGTCTCGGGGAGGGTGTGACGGGTGATGCTGAGACTCGGGGAGGGTTTGAAGAGCGATGCTGAGACTCGGGGAGGGTTTGAAGAGCGATGCTAAGTCTCGGGGACGGAGTGACGGGCGATGCGGAGTCTCGGGGAGGGTGTGACGGGCGACGCTGAGTCTCGGAGAGGGTGGGACGGGCGATGCTGAGTCTCGGGGAGGGTGTGACGGGCGATGCTGAAACTCGGGGAGGGTTTGAAGAGCGATGCTGAGTCTCGGGGAGGGTATGAAGGGCGATGCTGAGTCTCGGGGAGGGTGTGACGGGCGACGCTGAGTCTCGGAGAGGGTGGGACGGGCGATGCTGAGTCTCGGGGAGGGTGTGACGGGCGATGCTGAGTCTCGGGGAGGGTATGAAGGGTGACGCTGAGACTCGGGGAGGGTTTGAAGAACGATGCTGAGTCTCGGGGAGGGTGTGACGGGCGATGCTGAGACTCGGGGAGGGTTTGAAGAGCGATGCTGAGTCTCGGGGAGGGTGTGACGGGTGATGCTGAGACTCGGGGAGGGTTTGAAGAGCGATGCTGAGTCTCGGGGAGGGTGTGACGGGCGATGCTGAGACTCGGGCAGGGTATGAAGAGCGATGCTGAGTCTCGGGGAGGGTGTGACGGGCGATGCGGAGTCTCGGGGAGGGTGTGACGGGCGATGCTGAGTCTCCGAGAGGGAGTGACGGGCGATGCTGAGTCTCGGGGAGGGTGTGACGGGCGATGCTGAGTCTCGGGGAGGGTGTGACGGGCGATGCTGAGACTTGGGGAGGATTTGAAGAGCGATGTTGAGTCTCGGGGAGGGTATGAAGGGCGATGCTGAGTCTCGGGGAGGGTGTGACGGGCGATGCTGAGTCTCGAGGAGGGTGTGACGGGCGATGCTGAGACTCGGGGAGGGTTTGAAGAGCGATGCTGAGTCTCGGGGAGGGTGTGACGGGCGATGCTGAGACTCGGGGAGGGTATGAAGAGCGATGCTGAGTCTCGGGGAGGGTGTGACGGGTGATGCTGATCCTTGGGGAGGGTTTGAAGAGCGATGCTGAGACGCGGGGAGGGTTTGAAGAGCGATGCTGAGTCTCGTGGAGGGTATGAAGGGCGATGCTGAGTCTCGGGGAGGGAGTGACGGGCGATGCTGACTCTCGGGGAGGGTTTGAAGAGCGATGATGAGTCTCGGGGAGGGTGTGACGGGCGATGCTGAGACTCGGGGAGGATTTGAAAAGCGATGCTGAGTCTCGGGGAGGGTGTGACGGGCGATGCTGAGACTCGGGGAGTATTTGAAGAGCGATGCTGAGTCTCGGGGAGGGTGTGACGGGCGATGCTGAGTCTCGGGGAGGGTGTAACGGGCGATGCTGAGACTCCGGGAGGGTATGAAGGGCGATGCTGAGTCTCGGGGAGGGTGTGACGGGCGATGCTGAGTCTCGGGGAGGGTGTAACGGGCGATGCTGAGACTCCGGGAGGGTATGAAGGGCGATGCTGAGTCTCGGGGAGGGTGTGACAGGCGATGCTGAGTCTCGGGGAGAGGATGAAGAGCGATGCTGAGTCTCGGGGAGGGTATGAAGGGCGATGCTGAGTCTCGGGGAGGGTGGGACGGGTGATGCTGAGTCTCGGGGAGGGTGTGACGGGCGATGTTGAGACTCGGGGAGGGTTTGAAGAGCGATGCTGAGTCTCGGGGAGGGTATGAAGGGCGATGCTGAGTCTCGGGGAGGGTGTGACGGGCGATGCTGAGTCTCGGGGAGGGTGTGACGGGCGATGCTGAGTCTCGGGGAGGGTGTGACGGGCGATGCTGAGTCTCGGGGAGGGTATGAAGTGTGACGCTGAGACTCAGGGAGGGTTTGGAGAGCGATGCTGAGTCTCGGGGAGGGAGTGACGGGCGATGCTGAGACTCGGGGAGGGTTTGAAGAGCGATGCTGAGTCTCGGGGAGGGTGTGACGGGTGATGCTGAGACTCGGGGAGGGTTTGAAGAGCGATGCTGAGACAAGGGGAGGGTTTGAAGAGCGATGTGGAGTCTCAGGGAAGGGTTTGAAGAGCGATGCTGAGTTTCGGGGAGGGTATGAAGAGCGATGCTGAGTCTCGGGGAGGGTGTGAAGAGCGATGCTGAGTCTCGGGGAGGGTATGAAGAGCGATGCTGAGTCTCGGGGAGGGTGTGAAGGGCGATGCTGAGTCTCGGGGAGGGCGTGACGGGCGATGCTGAGTCTCGGGGAGGGTGTGACGGGCGATGCTGAGACTCGGGGAGGGTATGAAGAGCGATGCTGAGTCTCGGGGACGGTGTGACGGGCGATGCTGAGTCTCGGGGAGGGTGTGAAGAGCGATGCTGAGTCTCGGGGAGGGTATGAAGAGCGATGCTGAGACTCGGGGTGGGTTTGAAGAGTGATGCTGAGTCTCGGGGAGGGTGTGACGGGCGATGCTGAGACTCGGGGAGGGTTTGGAGAGCGATGCTGAGTCTCGGGGAGGGAGTGACGGGCGATGCTGAGACTCGGGGAGGGTTTGAAGAGCGATGCTGAGTCTCGGGGAGGGTGTGACGGGTGATGCTGAGACTCGGGGAGGGTTTGAAGAGCGATGCTGAGACAAGGGGAGGGTTTGAAGAGCGATGTAGAGTCTCAGGGAAGGGTTTGAAGAGCGATGCTGAATTTCGGGGAGGGTATGAAGAGCGATGCTGAGTCTCGGGGAGGGTGTGAAGAGCGATGCTGAGTCTCGGGGAGGGTATGAAGAGCGATGCTGAGTCTCGGGGAGGGTGTGAAGGGCGATGCTGAGTCTCGGGGAGGGCGTGACGGGCGATGCTGAGTCTCGGGGAGGGTGTGACGGGCGATGCTGAGACTCGGGGAGGGTATGAAGAGCGATGCTGAGTCTCGGGGACGGTGTGACGGGCGATGCTGAGTCTCGGGGAGGGTGTGAAGAGCGATGCTGAGTCTCGGGGAGGGTATGAAGAGCGATGCTGAGACTCGGGGTGGGTTTGAAGAGTCATGCTGAGTCTCGGGGAGGGAGTGACGGGTGATGCTGAGACTCGGGGAGGGTATGAAGGGCGATGCTGAGTCTCGGGGAGGGTATGAAGGGCGATGCTGAGTCTCGGGGAGGTTATGAAGAGCGATGCTGAAACTCGGGGAGGGTTTGAAGAGCGATGCTGAGTCTCGGGGAGGGTGTGACGTGCGATGCTGAGACTCGGGGAGGGTTTGAAGAGCGTTGCTGAGTCTCGGGGAGGGTGTGACAGGCGATGCTGAGACTCGGGGAGGGTGTGAAGAGCGATGCTGAGACAAGGGGAGGGTTTGAAGAGTGATGCTGAGTCTCGGGGAGGGTGTGACGGGCGATGCTGAGACTCGGGGTGGGTTTGAAGAGTGATGCTGAGTCTCGGGGAGGGAGTGACGGGTGATGCTGAGACTCGGGGAGGGTATGAAGGGCGATGCTGTGTCTCGGGGAGGGTATGAAGGGCGATGCTGAGTCTCGGGGAGGGTATGAAGAGCGATGCTGAGTCTCGGGGAGGGTATGAAGAGCGATGCTGAAAGTCGGGGAGGGTTTGAAGAGCGATGCTGAGTCTCGGGGAGGGTGTGACGTGCGATGCTGAGATTCGGGGAGGGTTTGAAGAGCGTTGCTGAGTCTCGGGGAGGGTTTGAAGAGCGATGCTGAGACTCGGGGAGGGTTTGAAGAGCGATGCTGAGTCTCGGGGAGGGTGTGACGGGCGATGCTGAGACTCGGGGAGGGTTTGAAGAGCGATGCTGAGTCTCGGGGAGGGTGTGACGGGCGATGCTGAGACTCGGGGAGGGTTTGAAGAGAGATGCTGAGTCTCGGGGAGGGTGTGACGTGCGATGCTGAGACTCGGGGAGGGTTTGAAGAGCGATGCTGAGTCTCGGGGAGGGTGCTCTCTCTACCTGCAGGGACATGTAGTTATCGGACAGCATTTGGTACATCATCTCTTTCGCTTCTTTCGCAGGAATCATCGCAAAATCCTCCACCTGCTTCTGTTCCAAGTGGCGTTTGCGGAGCAGAAGTCGGAAAATTCGAGCTGAGCGGGATCCAAACCTGTGTGGGAAGCACAGACAGGAATATCCAATCCCATTAACCCATTAATATCCAACCCCATTACTATCCAACCCCATTAACCCATTAATATCCAACCCCATTACTATCCAACCCCATTAACCCATTAATATCCAACCCCATTAACCCATTAATATCCAACCCCAGTACTATCCAACCCCATTAACCCATTACTATCCAACCCCATTAACCCATTAATATCCAACCCCATTACTATCCAACCCCATTAACCCATTAATATCCAACCCCATTAACCCATTAATATCCAACCCCATTCCTATCCAACCCCATTAACCCATTAATATCCAACACCATTACTATCCAACCCCATTAACCCATTAATATCCAACCCCATTACTATCCAACCCCATTAACCCATTAATATCCAACCCCATTACTATCCAACCCCATTAACCCATTAATATCCAACCCCATTAACCCATTAATATCCAACCCCATTACTATCCAACCCCATTAACCCATTAATATCCAATCCCATTAACCCATTAACATCCAATCCCATTAACACATTAATATCCAATCGCATTAACCCACTAATATCCAATTCCATTAACCCATTAATATCCAACCCTCCCGGCCTGTGCTGACACTGAGCTCCCCCACAGCACAGCAAGATCCCAGGGCCCTCCCGGCCTGTGCTGACACTGAGCCCAACACACAGCACAGCGAGATCCCAGGGCCCTCCCGGCCTGTGCTGTCTGACACTGAGCTCCACACACAGCACAGCAAGATCCCAGGGCCCTCCCGGTCTGTGCTGTCTGACACTGAGGTCCCCCACAGCACAGCAAGATCCCAGGGCCCTCCCGGCCTGTGCTGTCTGACACTGAGCTCCCCCACAGCACAGCAAGATCCCAGGGCCCTCCCGGCCTGTGCTGTCTGACACTGAGCTCCCCCACAGCAAGATCCCAGGGCCCCTCCCGGCCTGTGCTGCCTGACACTGAGCTCCCCCACAGCACAGCAAGATCCCAGGGCCCTCCCGGCCTGTGCTGTCTGACACTGAGCTCGCCACAGCACAGCGAGATCTCAGGGCGCTCCCGGTCTGTGCTGTCTGACACTGAGCTCCCCCACAGCACAGCGAGATCCCAGGGCCCTCCCGGCCTGTGCTGACACTGAGCTCCCCCACAGCACAGCAAGATCCCAGGGCCCCTCCCGGCCTGTGCTGACACTGAGCTCCCCCACAGCACAGCGAGACCCCAGTGCCCACCCGGCCTGTGCTGTCTGACACTGAGCTCCCCCACAGCACAGCAAGATCCCAGGGCCCTCCCGGCCTGTGCTGTCTGACACTGAGCTCCCCCACAGCACAGCAAGATCCCAGGGCCCTCCCGGTCTGTGCTGTCTGACACTGAGCTCCACGCACAGCACAGCGAGATCCCAGGGCCCCTCCCGGTCTGTGCTGTCTGACACTGAGCTCCACGCACAGCACAGCGAGATCCCAGGGCCCTCCCGGTCTGTGCTGACACTGAGCCCAACACACAGCACAGCAAGATCCCAGGGCCCTCCCGGCCTGTGCTGTCTGACACTGAGCTCCACACAGCACAGCAAGATCCCAGGGCCCTCCCGGCCTGTGCTGTCTGACACTGAGCTCCACACAGCACAGCAAGATCCCAGGGCCCTCCCGGTCTGTGCTGTCTGACACTGAGCTCCACGCACAGCACAGCGAGATCCCAGGGCCCCTCCCGGCCTGTGCTGTCTGACACTGAGCTCCCCCACAGCACAGCGAGATCCCAGGGCCCTCCCGGTCTGTGCTGACACTGAGCCCAACGCACAGCACAGTAAGATCCCAGGGCCCCTCCCGGCCTGTGCTGTCTGACACTGAGCCCAACACACAGCACAGCGCGATCCCAGGGCCCTCCCGGTCTGTGCTGTCTGACACTGAGCTCCCCCACAGCACAGCGAGCTCCCAGGGCCCCTCCCGGCCTGTGCTGTCTGACACTGAGCTCCACACACAGCACAGCGAGATCCCAGGGCCCTCCCGGTCTGTGCTGTCTGACACTGAGCTCCCCCACAGCACAGCGAGCTCCCAGGGCCCCTCCCGGTCTGTGCTGTCTGACACTGAGCTCCCCCACAGCACAGCGAGATCCCAGGGCCCTCCCGGTCTGTGCTGTCTGACACTGAGCTCCCCCACAGCACAGCGAGATCCCAGGGCCCTCCCGGTCTGTGCTGTCTGACACTGAGCTCCCCCACAGCACAGCGAGATCCCAGGGCCCTCCCGGTCTGTGCTGACACTGAGCTCCACACACAGCACAGCAAGATCCCAGGGCCCTCCCGGCCTGTGCTGTCTGACACTGAGCTCCACACAGCACAGCAAGATCCCAGGGCCCTCCCGGCCTGTGCTGTCTGACACTGAGCTCCCCCACAGCACAGCAAGATCCCAGGGCCCTCCCGGTCTGTGCTGACACTGAGCTCCCCCACAGCACAGCGAGACCCCAGTGCCCACCCGGCCTGTGCTGTATGACACTGAACTCCGCACACAGCACAGCAAGATCCCAGGGCCCTCCCGGTTTGTGCTGTCTGACACTGAGCTCCACACACAGCACAGCAAGATCCCAGGGCCCTCCCGGCCTGTGCTGACACTGAGCTCCCCCACAGCACAGCGAGATCCCAGGGCCCTCCCGGCCTGTGCTGTCTGACACTGAGCTCCACACACAGCACAGCGAGATCCCAGGGCCCTCCCGGCCTGTGCTGTCTGACACTGAGCCCAACACACAGCACAGCGAGATCCCAGGGCCCTCCCGGCCTGTGCTGACACTGAGCTCCACACACAGCACAGCGAGATCCCAGGGCCCTCCCGGCCTGTGCTGACACTGAGCTCCCCCACAGCACAGCGAGATCCCAGGGCCCTCCCGGCCTGTGCTGTCTGACACTGAGCTCCCCCACAGCACAGCGAGATCCCAGGGCCCTCCCGGCCTGTGCTGACACTGAGCTCCCCCACAGCACAGCAAGATCCCAGGGCCCTCCCGGCCTGTGCTGACACTGAGCTCCCGCACAGCACAGCGAGATCCCAGGGCCCCTCCCGGCCTGTGCTGACACTGAGCTCCCCCACAGCACAGCGAGATCCCAGGGCCCTCCCGGTCTGTGCTGTCTGACACTGAGCTCCCACACAGCACAGCGAGATCCCAGGGCCCTCCCGGTCTGTGCTGTCTGACACTGAGCTCCCACACAGCACAGCGAGATCCCAGGGCCCTCCCGGTCTGTGCTGTCTGACACTGAGCTCCACGCACAGCACAGCGAGATCCCAGGGCCCTCCCGGCCTGTGCTGTCTGACACTGAGCTCCACACACAGCACAGCAAGATCCCAGGGCCCTCCCTGTCTGTGCTGTCTGACACTGAGCCCAACACAGCACAGCGAGATCCCAGGGCCCTCCCGGTCTGTGCTGTCTGACACTGAGCTCCACGCACAGCACAGCGAGATCCCAGGGCCCTCCCGGCCTGTGCTGTCTGACACTGAGCTCCACACACAGCACAGCAAGATCCCAGGGCCCTCCCTGTCTGTGCTGTCTGACACTGAGCCCAACACAGCACAGCGAGATCCCAGGGCTCTCCCGGTTTGTGCTGCCTGACACTGAGCCCAACACACAGCACAGCGAGATCCCAGGGCCCTCCCGGCCTGTGCTGACACAGCTCCACACACAGCACAGCAAGATCCCAGGGCCCCTCCCGGCCTGTGCTGACACTGAGCTCCCACACAGCACAGCAAGATCCCAGGGCCCTCCCGGCCTGTGCTGTCTGACACTGAGCTCCCCCACAGCACAGCGAGATCCCAGGGCCCTCCCGGCCTGTGCTGTCTGACACTGAGCTCCCCCACAGCACAGCGAGATCCCAGGGCCCTCCCGGCCTGTGCTGACACTGAGCTACCCCACAGCACAGCAAGATCCCAGGGCCCTCCCGGTCTGTGCTGTGCAGACACTGAGCCCAACACAGCACAGCGAGATCACAGGGCCCTCCCGGTTTGTGCTGCCTGACACTGAGCTCCCCCACAGCACAGCAAGATCCCAGGGCCCTCCCGGCCTGTGCTGTCTGACACTGAGCCCAACACACAGCACAGCGAGATCCCAGGGCCCTCCCGGTTTGTGCTGCCTGACACTGAGCCCAACGCACAGCACAGCGAGATCCCTGGGCCCTCCCGGCCTGTGCTGACACTGAGCTCCCCCACAGCACAGCAAGATCCCAGGGCCCTCCCGGCCTGTGCTGACACTGAGCTCCCACACAGCACAGCAAGATCCCAGGGCCCTCCCGGCCTGTGCTGTCTGACACTGAGCCCAACGCACAGCACAGCAAGATCCCAGGGCCCCTCCCGGTCTGTGCTGACACTGAGCTCCCCCACAGCACAGCAAGATCCCAGGGCCCTCCCGGCCTGTGCTGACACTGAGCCCAACGCACAGCACAGCAAGATCCCAGGGCCCCTCCCGGTCTGTGCTGACACTGAGCTCCCCCACAGCACAGCGAGATCCCAGGGCCCTCCCGGCCTGTGCTGACACTGAGCTCCCACACAGCACAGCAAGATCCCAGGGCCCTCCCGGCCTGTGCTGACACTGAGCTCCCACACAGCACAGCAAGATCCCAGGGCCCTCCCGGCCTGTGCTGTCTGACACTGAGCCCAACGCACAGCACAGCAAGATCCCAGGGCCCCTCCCGGTCTGTGCTGACACTGAGCTCCCCCACAGCACAGCAAGATCCCAGGGCCCTCCCGGCCTGTGCTGTCTGACACTGAGCCCAACACACAGCACAGCAAGATCCCAGGGCCCACTCGGCCTGTGCTGACACTGAGCTCCCCCACAGCACAGCGAGATCCCAGGGCCCCTCCCGGTCTGTGCTGTCTGACACTGAGCTCCCCCACAGCACAGCGAGATCCCAGGGCCCCCCGGCCTGTGCTGACACTGAGCTCCCCCACAGCACAGCAAGATCCCAGGGCCCCTCCCGGTCTGTGCTGTCTGACACTGAGCTCCACACACAGCACAGCGAGATCCCAGGGCCGCTCCCGGTCTGTGCTGACACTGAGCTCCCCCACAGCACAGCAAGAACCCAGGGCCCTCCCGGCCTGTGCTGTCTGACACTGAGCTCCACACACAGCACAGCGAGATCCCAGGGCCCTCCCGGTCTGTGCTGACACTGAGCTCCCCCACAGCACAGCGAGATCCCAGGCCCCTCCCGGTCTGTGCTGACACTGAGCTCCACACACAGCACAGCAAGATCCCAGGGCCCTCCCGGCCTGTGCTGACACTGAGCTCCCCCACAGCACAGCGAGATCCCAGGGCCCTCCCGGTCTGTGCTGACACTGAGCTCCCCCACAGCACAGCGAGATCCCAGGGCCCTCCCGGCCTGTGCTGTCTGACACTGAGCCCAACACACAGCACAGCAAGATCCCAGGGCCCCTCCCGGTCTGTGCTGTCTGACACTGAGCTCCCCCACAGCACAGCAAGATCTCAGGGCCCCTCCCGGTCTGTGCTGTCTGACACTGAGCTCCCCCACAGCACAGCAAGATCCCAGGGCCCTCCCGGCCTGTGCTGACACTGAGCTCCCGCACAGCACAGCGAGATCCCAGGGCCCTCCCGGCCTGTGCTGTCTGACACTGAGCCCAACACACAGCACAGCAAGATCCCAGGGCCCCTCCCGGCCTGTGCTGTCTGACACTGAGCTCCACACACAGCACAGCGAGATCCCAGGGCCCCTCCCGGTCTGTGCTGACACTGAGCTCCCCCACAGCACAGCGCGATCCCAGGGCCCCTCCCGGTCTGTGCTGACACTGAGCTCCCCCACAGCACAGCGAGATCCCAGGGCCCCTCCCGGCCTGTGCTGACACTGAGCTCCCCCACAGCACAGCGAGATCCCAGGCCCCTCCCGGCCTGTGCTGTCTGACACTGAGCCCAACACAGCACAGCGAGATCCCAGGCCCCTCCCGGCCTGTGCTGTCTGACACTGAGCCCAACACAGCACAGCGAGATCCCAGGCCCCTCCCGGCCTGTGCTGTCTGACACTGAGCCCAACACAGCACAGCGAGATCCCAGGGCCCTCCCGGCCTGTGCTGTCTGACACTGAGCTCCACACACAGCACAGCGAGATCCCAGGGCTCTCCCGGTTTGTGCTGCCTGACACTGAGCCCAACACACAGCACAGCGAGATCCCAGGGCCCCTCCCGGCCTGTGCTGACACTGAGCTCCCACACAGCACAGCAAGATCCCAGGGCCCTCCCGGCCTGTGCTGTCTGACACAGCTCCACACACAGCACAGCAAGATCCCAGGGCCCCTCCCGGCCTGTGCTGACACTGAGCTCCCACACAGCACAGCAAGATCCCAGGGCCCTCCCGGCCTGTGCTGTCTGACACTGAGCTCCCCCACAGCACAGCGAGATCCCAGGGCCCTCCCGGCCTGTGCTGACACTGAGCTACCCCACAGCACAGCAAGATCCCAGGGCCCTCCCGGTCTGTGCTGTGCAGACACTGAGCCCAACACAGCACAGCAAGATCCCAGGGCCCTCCCGGTTTGTGCTGCCTGACACTGAGCTCCCCCACAGCACAGCAAGATCCCAGGGCCCTCCCGGCCTGTGCTGTCTGACACTGAGCCCAACACACAGCACAGCGAGATCCCAGGGCCCTCCCGGTTTGTGCTGCCTGACACTGAGCCCAACGCACAGCACAGCGAGATCCCTGGGCCCTCCCGGCCTGTGCTGACACTGAGCTCCCCCACAGCACAGCAAGATCCCAGGGCCCTCCCGGCCTGTGCTGACACTGAGCTCCCCCACAGCACAGCGAGATCCCAGGGCCCTCCCGGCCTGTGCTGACACTGAGCTCCCCCACAGCACAGCGAGATCACAGGGCCCTCCCGGTTTGTGCTGCCTGACACTGAGCTCCCCCACAGCACAGCAAGATCCCAGGGCCCTCCCGGCCTGTGCTGTCTGACACTGAGCCCAACACACAGCACAGCGAGATCCCAGGGCCCTCCCGGTTTGTGCTGCCTGACACTGAGCCCAACGCACAGCACAGCGAGATCCCTGGGCCCTCCCGGCCTGTGCTGACACTGAGCTCCCCCACAGCACAGCAAGATCCCAGGGCCCTCCCGGCCTGTGCTGACACTGAGCTCCCACACAGCACAGCAAGATCCCAGGGCCCTCCCGGCCTGTGCTGTCTGACACTGAGCCCAACGCACAGCACAGCAAGATCCCAGGGCCCCTCCCGGTCTGTGCTGACACTGAGCTCCCCCACAGCACAGCAAGATCCCAGGGCCCTCCCGGCCTGTGCTGACACTGAGCTCCCCCACAGCACAGCAAGATCCCAGGGCCCTCCCGGCCTGTGCTGACACTGAGCTCCCCCACAGCACAGCGAGATCCCAGGGCCCTCCCGGCCTGTGCTGACACTGAGCTCCCACACAGCACAGCAAGATCCCAGGGCCCTCCCGGCCTGTGCTGACACTGAGCTCCCACACAGCACAGCAAGATCCCAGGGCCCTCCCGGCCTGTGCTGTCTGACACTGAGCCCAACGCACAGCACAGCAAGATCCCAGGGCCCCTCCCGGTCTGTGCTGACACTGAGCTCCCCCACAGCACAGCAAGATCCCAGGGCCCTCCCGGCCTGTGCTGTCTGACACTGAGCCCAACACACAGCACAGCAAGATCCCAGGGCCCACTCGGCCTGTGCTGACACTGAGCTCCCCCACAGCACAGCGAGATCCCAGGGCCCCTCCCGGTCTGTGCTGTCTGACACTGAGCTCCCCCACAGCACAGCGAGATCCCAGGGCCCCCCGGCCTGTGCTGACACTGAGCTCCCCCACAGCACAGCAAGATCCCAGGGCCCCTCCCGGTCTGTGCTGTCTGACACTGAGCTCCACACACAGCACAGCGAGATCCCAGGGCCCCTCCCGGTCTGTGCTGACACTGAGCTCCCCCACAGCACAGCAAGAACCCAGGGCCCTCCCGGCCTGTGCTGTCTGACACTGAGCTCCACACACAGCACAGCGAGATCCCAGGCCCCTCCCGGTCTGTGCTGACACTGAGCTCCACACACAGCACAGCAAGATCCCAGGGCCCTCCCGGCCTGTGCTGACACTGAGCTCCCCCACAGCACAGCGAGATCCCAGGGCCCTCCCGGTCTGTGCTGACACTGAGCTCCCCCACAGCACAGCGAGATCCCAGGGCCCTCCCGGCCTGTGCTGTCTGACACTGAGCTCCCCACAGCACAGCGAGATCTCAGGGCCCCTCCCGGTCTGTGCTGTCTGACACTGAGCTCCCCCACAGCACAGCGAGATCCCAGGGCCCTCCCGGTCTGTGCTGACACTGAGCTCCACACACAGCACAGCAAGATCCCAGGGCCCTCCCGGCCTGTGCTGACACTGAGCTCCCGCACAGCACAGCGAGATCCCAGGGCCCCTCCCGGTCTGTGCTGACACTGAGCTCCCGCACAGCACAGCAAGATCCCAGGGCCCTCCCGGCCTGTGCTGACACTGAGCTCCCACACAGCACAGCAAGATCCCAGGGCCCTCCCGGCCTGTGCTGTCTGACACTGAGCCCAACGCACAGCACAGCAAGATCCCAGGGCCCCTCCCGGTCTGTGCTGACACTGAGCTCCCCCACAGCACAGCAAGATCCCAGGGCCCTCCCGGCCTGTGCTGACACTGAGCTCCCCCACAGCACAGCGAGATCCCAGGGCCCTCCCGGCCTGTGCTGTCTGACACTGAGCTCCCCCACAGCACAGCGAGATCCCAGGGCCCTCCCGGCCTGTGCTGTCTGACACTGAGCTCCCCCACAGCACAGCAAGATCCCAGGGCCCTCCCGGCCTGTGCAGACACTGAGCTCCCCCACAGCACAGCGAGATCCCAGGGCCCTCCCGGTCTGTGCTGTCTGACACTGAGCCCAACACACAGCACAGCGAGATCCCAGGGCCCTCCCGGCCTGTGCTGACACTGAGCTCCCCCACAGCACAGCGAGATCCCAGGGCCCTCCTGGCCTGTGCTGTCTGACACTGAGCTCCCCACCACAGCACAGCGAGATCCCAGGGCCCTCCCGGCCTGTGCTGTCTGACACTGAGCTCCCACACAGCACAGCGAGATCCCAGGGCCCTCCCGGCCTGTGCTGACACTGAGCCCAACACACAGCACAGCGAGATCCCAGGGCCCTCCCGGTTTGTGCTGCCTGACACTGAGCCCAACACACAGCACAGCGAGATCCCAGGGCCCCTCCCGGCCTGTGCTGTCTGACACTGAGCTCCCCCACAGCACAGCGAGATCCCAGGGCCCCTCCCGGCCTGTGCTGACACTGAGCTCCCCCACAGCACAGCAAGATCCCAGGGCCCTCCCGGCCTGTGCTGACACTGAGCTCCACACACAGCACAGCAAGATCCCAGGGCCCTCCCGGTCTGTGCTGACACTGAGCTCCACACACAGCACAGCGAGATCCCAGGGCCCTCCCGGTTTGTGCTGACACTGAGCTCCACACACAGCACAGCGAGATCCCAGGGCCCTCCCGGCCTGTGCTGACACTGAGCTCCACACACAGCACAGCGAGATCCCAGGGCCCTCCCGGTTTGTTCTGTCTGACACTGAGCCCAACGCACAGCACAGCGAGATCCCAGGCCCCTCCCGGCCTGTGCTGTCTGACACTGAGCTCCCCCACAGCACAGCGAGATCCCAGGGCCCTCCCGGCCTGTGCTGACACTGAGCTCCACACACAGCACAGCGAGATCCCAGGCCCCTCTCGGCCTGTGCTGACACTGAGCTCCCCCACAGCACAGCAAGATCCCAGGGCCCTCCCGGCCTGTGCTGTCTGACACTGAACTCCCCCACAGCACAGCGAGATCCCAGGGCCCCTCCCGGTCTGTGCTGTCTGACACTGAGCTCCCCCACAGCACAGCAAGATCCCAGGGCCCTCCCGGCCTGTGCTGACACTGAGCTCCCCCACAGCACAGCAAGATCCCAGGGCCCTCCCGGCCTGTGCTGTCTGACACTGAGCCCAACACACAGCACAGCGAGATCCCAGGGCCCTCCCGGCCTGTGCTGACACTGAGCTCCCCCACAGCACAGCGAGATCACAGGGCCCTCCCAGTCTGTGCTGTCTGACACTGAGCCCAACACACAGCACAGCGAGATCCCAGGGCCCTCCCGGCCTGTGCTGTCTGACACTGAGCTCCACACACAGCACAGCGAGATCCCAGGGCCCTCCCGGTCTGTGCTGACACTGAGCTCCACACAGCACAGCAAGATCCCAGGGCCCCTCCCGGCCTGTGCTGACACTGAGCTCCACACAGCACAGCGAGATCCCAGGGCCCTCCCGGTCTGTGCTGACACTGAGCTCCACACAGCACAGCGAGATCCCAGGGCCCTCCCGGCCTGTGCTGACACTGAGCTCCACACACAGCACAGCGAGATCCCAGGGCCCTCCCGGCCTGTGCTGTCTGACACTGAGCTCCCCCACAGCACAGCAAGATCCCAGGGCCCCTCCCGGCCTGTGCTGTCTGACACTGAGCTCCACACACAGCACAGCGCGATCCCAGGGCCCTCCCGGCCTGTGCTGTCTGACACTGAGCCCAACACACAGCACAGCGAGATCCCAGGGCCCTCCCGGCCTGTGCTGACACTGAGCCCAACACACAGCACAGCGCGATCCCAGGGCCCTCCCGGCCTGTGCTGACACTGAGCCCAACACACAGCACAGCGAGATCCCAGGGCCCTCCCGGCCTGTGCTGACACTGAGCTCCACACACAGCACAGCGAGATCCCAGGGCCCTCCCGGTCTGTGCTGTCTGACACTGAGCTCCCCCACAGCACAGCGAGATCCCAGGGCCCTCCCGGCCTGTGCTGTCTGACACTGAGCTCCCCCACAGCACAGCAAGATCCCAGGGCCCTCCCGGCCTGTGCTGACACTGAGCTCCCCCACAGCACAGCGAGATCCCAGGGCCCCTCCCGGTCTGTGCTGTCTGACACTGAGCTCCACACACAGCACAGCAAGATCCCAGGGCCCTCCCGGCCTGTGCTGACACTGAGCTCCCCCACAGCACAGCGAGATCCCAGGGCCCTCCCGGTCTGTGCTGACACTGAGCTCCCCCACAGCACAGTGAGATCCCAGGGCCCTCCCGGCCTGTGCTGACACTGAGCTCCCCCACAGCACAGCGAGATCCCAGGGCCCTCCCGGTCTGTGCTGACACTGAGCCCAACACACAGCACAGCGAGATCCCAGGGCCCTCCCGGCCTGTGCTGTCTGACACTGAGCCCAACACACAGCACAGCGAGATCCCAGGGCCCTCCCGGTTTGTGCTGTCTGACACTGAGCCCAACACACAGCACAGCGAGATCCCAGGGCCCTCCCGGTTTGTGCTGTCTGACACTGAGCCCAACACACAGCACAGCGAGATCCCAGGGCCCTCCCGGCCTGTGCTGACACTGAGCTCCACACACAGCACAGCGAGATCCCAGGGCCCTCCCGGCCTGTGCTGTCTGACACTGAGCTCCCCCACAGCACAGCGAGATCCCAGGGCCCCTCCCGGCCTGTGCTGTCTGACACTGAGCTCCACACAGCACAGCAAGATCCCAGGGCCCTCCCGGTCTGTGCTGTCTGACACTGAGCTCCCCCACAGCACAGCAAGATCCCAGGGCCCTCCCGGTCTGTGCTGTCTGACACTGAGCTCCCACACAGCACAGCGAGATCCCAGGGCCCTCCCGGCCTGTGCTGTCTGACACTGAGCTCGCCCACAGCACAGCGAGATCCCAGGGCCCTCCCGGTCTGTGCTGTCTGACACTGAGCTCCCCCACAGCACAGCGAGATCCCAGGGCCCCTCCCGGTCTGTGCTGACACTGAGCCCAACGCACAGCACAGCGAGATCCCAAGGGCCCTCCCGGTCTGTGCTGACACTGAGCCCAACGCACAGCACAGCGAGATCCCAGGGCCCCTCCCGGTCTGTGCTGACACTGAGCCCAACGCACAGCACAGCGAGATCCCAGGGCCCTCCCGGTCTGTGCTGACACTGAGCTCCCCCACAGCACAGCAAGGTCCCAGGGCCCTCCCGGCCTGTGCTGTCTGACACTGAGCTCCCCCACAGCACAGCGAGATCCCAGGGCCCCTCCCGGCCTGTGCTGACACTGAGCCCAACACACAGCACAGCAAGATCCCAGGGCCCTCCCGGCCTGTGCTGACACTGAGCCCAACGCACAGCACAGTAAGATCCCAGTGCTCCACAGATGTGATGTCATAGACCAACGTACCTTTCCTGTACAACGGACTCCACCGTTGCCCGTGCCAGCGATGCAAGAGCCCGATGGAGATCTGTGCTGCATTCAGGAACCAACATTCTTAACACATACAGCTGAGGTGTCTATACGTCAGAGAAACCTGTATTGTTCTCAGCCCCTACCCTCCCTCTCTCTCAGGGAGATATCTGCACACTGACTGATGTCTCTCAGTCCCCTCTCTCTCTCTCAGGGAGATATCTCTACACTGACTGGTGTCTCTCAGTCCCCCCTCTCTCTCTCAGGGAGATATCTCTACACTGACTGGTGTCTCTCTGTCCCCTCTCTCAGGGAGATATCTGCACACTGACTGATGTCTCTCAGTCCCCTCTCTCTCTCTCAGGGAGATATCTCTACACTGACTGGTGTCTCTCAGTCCCCTCTCTCTCTCAGGGAGATATCTCTACACTGACTGGTGTCTCTCAGTCCCCTCTCTCTCTCTCAGGGAGATATCTCTACACTGACTGGTGTCTCTCAGTCCCCCCTCTCTCTCTCAGGGAGATATCTCTACACTGACTGGTGTCTCTCTGTCCCCTCTCTCAGGGAGATATCTGTACACTGACTGGTGTCTCTCTGTCCCCCTCTCTCTCTCAGGGAGATATCTGTACACTGACTGGTGTCTCTCAGTCCCCTCTCTCTCAGGGAGATATCTGTACACTGACTGGTGTCTCTCTGTCCCCCTCTCTCTCTCAGGGAGATATCTGTACACTGACTGGTGTCTCTCAGTCCCCTCTCTCTCTCAGGGAGGTATCTGTACACTGACTGGTGTCTCTCAGTCCCCTCTCTCTCAGGGAGATATCTCTACACTGATTGGTGTCTCTCAGTCCCCTCTCTCTCAGGGAGGTATCTGTACACTGACTGGTGTCTCTCAGTCCCCCCCTCTCTCTCTCAGGGAGGTATCTGTACACTGACTGGTGTCTCTCAGTCCCCTCTCTCTTAGGGAGATATCTCTACACTGACTGGTGTCTCTCAGTCCCCTCGCTCTCTCTCAGGAAGATATCTGTACACTGACTGGTGTCTCTCAGGGAGATATCTGTACACTGACTGGTGTCTCTCAGTCCCCTCTCTCTCTCAGGGAGATATCTGTACACTGACTGGTGTCTCTCAGTCTCCTCCCTCTCTCTCAGGGAGATATCTGTACACTGACTGGTGTCTCTCAGTCCCCTCTCTCTCTCAGGGAGATATCTGTACACTGACTGGTGTCTCTCAGTCCCCTCTCTCTCTCAGGGAGATATCTGTACACTGACTGGTGTCTCTCAGTCCCCTCTCTCTCTCAGGGAGATATCTGTACACTGACTGGTGTCTCTCAGTCCCCTCTCTCTCTCAGGGAGATATCTGTACACTGACTGGTGTCTCTCAGTCCCCTCTCTCTCGGGGAGATATCTGTACACTGACTGGTGTCTCTCAGTCCCCTCTCTCTCTCTGGGAGATATCTGTACACTGACTGGTGTCTCTCAGTCCCCCCTCTCTCTCAGGGAGATATCTGCACACTGGCTGGTGTCTCTCTGTCCCCTCTCTCAGGGAGATATCTGTACACTGACTGGTGTCTCTCAGTCCCCTCTCTCTCTCAGGGAGATATCTGTACACTGACTGGTGTCTCTCTGTCCCCTCTCTCAGGGAGATATCTGTACACTGACTGGTGTCTCTCAGTCCCCCTCTCTCTCTCTCAGGGAGATATCTGTACACTGACTGGTGTCTCTCAGTCCCTCTCTCTCTCAGGGGGATATCTGTACACTGACTGGTGTCTCTCAGTCCGCTCTCGCTCTCGGGGAGATATCTGTACACTGACTGGTGTCTCTCAGTCCTCTCTCTCTCTCTCGGGGAGTTATCTGTACACTGACTGGTGTCTCTCAGCCCCCCCTCTCTCTCAGGGAGATATCTCTACACTGACTGGTGTCTCTCAGTCCCCCTCTCTATCTCTTAGGGAGATATCTGTACACTGACTGGTGTCTCTCAGTCCTCTCTCGCAGGGAGATATCTGTACACTGACTGGTGTCTCTCAGTCCCCTCTCTCTCAGGGAGATATCTCTACACTGACTGGTGTCTCTCAGTCCCCTCTCTCTCGGGGAGATATCTGTACACTGACTGGTGTCTCTCAGTCCCCTCTCTCTCTCTGGGAGATATCTGTACACTGACTGGTGTCTCTCAGTCCCCCCTCTCTCGGGGAGATATCTGTACACTGACTGGTGTCTCTCAGTCCCCTCTCTCTCTCAGGGAGATATCTGTACACTGACTGGTGTCTCTCAGTCCGCTCTCGCTCTCAGGGAGATATCTGTACACTGACTGGTGTCTCTCAGTCCTCTCTCTCTCTCTCTCTCGGGGAGTTATCTGTACACTGACTGGTGTCTCTCAGCCCCCCCTCTCTCTCAGGGAGATATCTCTACACTGACTGGTGTCTCTCAGTCCCCCTCTCTATCTCTTAGGGAGATATCTCTACACTGACTGGTGTCTCTCAGTCCCCTCGCTCTCTCTCAGGGAGATATCTGTACACTGACTGGTGTCTCTCAGTCCCCTCTCTCTCTCAGGGAGATATGTCTACACTGACTGGTGTCTCTCAGTCCCCCTCTCTATCTCTTAGGGAGATATCTCTACACTGACTGGTGTCTCTCAGGGAGATATCTGTACACTGACTGGTGTCTCTCAGTCCCCTCTCTCTCTCAGGGAGATATCTGCACACTGGCTGGTGTCTCTCAGTCCCCGCTCTCTCTCAGGGAGATATCTGCACACTGACTGGTGTCTCTCAGTCCCCCCTCTCTCTCTTAGGGAGATATCTGCACACTGACTGGTGTCTCTCAGTCCCCCTCTCTCTCTCTCAGGGAGGTATCTGTACACTGACTGGTGTCTCTCAGTCCCCTCTCTCTCTCAGGGAGATATCTGTACACTGACTGGTGTCTCTCAGTCCCCTCTCTCTCTTGGGGAGATATCTGTACACTGACTGGTGTCTCTCAGTCCCCTCTCTCTCTCAGGGAGATATCTGTACACTGACTGGTGTCTCTCAGTCCCCTCTCTCTCTCAGGGAGATATCTGTACACTGACTGGTGTCTCTCAGTCCCCTCTATCAGGGAGATATCTGTACACTGACTGGTGTCTCTCAGTCCCCGCTCTCTCTCAGGGAGATATCTGCACACTGGCTGGTGTCTCTCAGTCCCCTCTCTCTCTCAGGGAGATATCTGCACACTGACTGGTGTCTCTCAGTCCCCTCTCTCTCTCAGGGAGATATCTGTACACTGACTGGTGTCTCTCAGTCCCCCCTCTCTCTCAGGGAGATATCTGCACACTGGCTGGTGTCTCTCAGTCCCCTCTATCTCTCAGGGAGATATCTGTACACTGACTGGTGTCTCTCAGTCCTCTCTCTCTCTCAGGGAGATATCTGTACACTGACTGGTGTCTCTCAGGGAGATATTTGTACACTGACGGGTGTCTCTCAGTCCCCCCCCCCTCTCTCTCAGGGAGATATCTCTACACTGACTGGTGTCTCTCAGCCCCCTCTCTCTCTCAGGGAGATATCTGTACACTGACTGGTGTCTCTCAGTCCCCTCTCTCAGGGAGATATCTGTACACTGACTGGTGTCTCTCAGTCCCCTCTCTCTCAGGGAGATATCTGTACACTGACTGGTGTCTCTCAGTCCCCTCTCTCTCTCAGGGAGATATCTGTACACTGACTGGTGTCTCTCAGTCCCCTCTCTCTCTTGGGGAGATATCTGTACACTGACTGGTGTCTCTCAGTCCCCTCTCTCTCTCAGGGAGATATCTGTACACTGACTGGTGTCTCTCAGTCCCCTCTCTCTCTTGGGGAGATATCTGTACACTGACTGGTGTCTCTCAGTCCCCTCTCTCTCTCAGGGAGATATCTGTACACTGACTGGTGTCTCTCAGTCCCCTCCCTCTCTCAGGGAGATATCTGTACACTGACTGGTGTCTCTCAGTCCCCTCTCTCTCGGGGAGATATCTGTACACTGACTGGTGTCTCTCAGTCCCCTCTCTCTCTCTGGGAGATATCTGTACACTGACTGGTGTCTCTCAGTCCCCTCTCTCTCTCTCAGGGAGATATCTGTACACTGACTGGTGTCTCTCAGTCCCCTCTCTCTCTCGGGGAGATATCTGTACACTGACTGGTGTCTCTCAGTCCTCTCTCTCTCTCTCGGGGAGTTATCTGTACACTGACTGGTGTCTCTCAGCCCCCCCTCTCTCTCAGGGAGATATCTCTACACTGACTGGTGTCTCTCAGTCCCCCTCTCTATCTCTTAGGGAGATATCTCTACACTGACTGGTGTCTCTCAGTCCCCTCGCTCTCTCTCAGGGAGATATCTGTACACTGACTGGTGTCTCTCAGTCCCCTCTCTCTCTCAGGGAGATATCTGTACACTGACTGGTGTCTCTCAGTCCCCTCTCTCTCGGGGAGATATCTGTACACTGACTGGTGTCTCTCAGTCCCCTCTCTCTCTCTGGGAGATATCTGTACACTGACTGGTGTCTCTCAGTCCCCCCTCTCTCTCAGGGAGATATCTGCACACTGGCTGGTGTCTCTCTGTCCCCTCTCTCAGGGAGATATCTGTACACTGACTGGTGTCTCTCAGTCCCCTCCCTCTCTCAGGGAGATATCTGTACACTGACTGGTGTCTCTCAGTCCCCTCTCTCGGGGAGATATCTGTACACTGACTGGTGTCTCTCAGTCCCCTCTCTCTCTCTCAGGGAGATATCTGTACACTGACTGGTGTCTCTCTGTCCCCTCTCTCAGGGAGATATCTGTACACTGACTGGTGTCTCTCAGTCCCCCTCTCTCTCTCTCAGGGAGATATCTGTACACTGACTGGTGTCTCTCAGTCCCTCTCTCTCTCAGGGGGATATCTGTACACTGACTGGTGTCTCTCAGTCCGCTCTCGCTCTCGGGGAGATATCTGTACACTGACTGGTGTCTCTCAGTCCTCTCTCTCTCTCTCGGGGAGTTATCTGTACACTGACTGGTGTCTCTCAGCCCCCCCTCTCTCTCAGGGAGATATCTCTACACTGACTGGTGTCTCTCAGTCCCCCTCTCTATCTCTTAGGGAGATATCTGTACACTGACTGGTGTCTCTCAGTCCTCTCTCGCAGGGAGATATCTGTACACTGACTGGTGTCTCTCAGTCCCCTCTCTCTCAGGGAGATATCTCTACACTGACTGGTGTCTCTCAGTCCCCTCTCTCTCGGGGAGATATCTGTACACTGACTGGTGTCTCTCAGTCCCCTCTCTCTCTCTGGGAGATATCTGTACACTGACTGGTGTCTCTCAGTCCCCCCTCTCTCGGGGAGATATCTGTACACTGACTGGTGTCTCTCAGTCCCCTCTCTCTCTCAGGGAGATATCTGTACACTGACTGGTGTCTCTCAGTCCGCTCTCGCTCTCAGGGAGATATCTGTACACTGACTGGTGTCTCTCAGTCCTCTCTCTCTCTCTCTCGGGGAGTTATCTGTACACTGACTGGTGTCTCTCAGCCCCCCCTCTCTCTCAGGGAGATATCTCTACACTGACTGGTGTCTCTCAGTCCCCCTCTCTATCTCTTAGGGAGATATCTCTACACTGACTGGTGTCTCTCAGTCCCCTCGCTCTCTCTCAGGGAGATATCTGTACACTGACTGGTGTCTCTCAGTCCCCTCTCTCTCTCAGGGAGATATGTCTACACTGACTGGTGTCTCTCAGTCCCCCTCTCTATCTCTTAGGGAGATATCTCTACACTGACTGGTGTCTCTCAGGGAGATATCTGTACACTGACTGGTGTCTCTCAGTCCCCTCTCTCTCTCAGGGAGATATCTGCACACTGGCTGGTGTCTCTCAGTCCCCGCTCTCTCTCAGGGAGATATCTGCACACTGACTGGTGTCTCTCAGTCCCCCCTCTCTCTCTTAGGGAGATATCTGCACACTGACTGGTGTCTCTCAGTCCCCCTCTCTCTCTCTCAGGGAGGTATCTGTACACTGACTGGTGTCTCTCAGTCCCCTCTCTCTCTCAGGGAGATATCTGTACACTGACTGGTGTCTCTCAGTCCCCTCTCTCTCTTGGGGAGATATCTGTACACTGACTGGTGTCTCTCAGTCCCCTCTCTCTCTCAGGGAGATATCTGTACACTGACTGGTGTCTCTCAGTCCCCTCTCTCTCTCAGGGAGATATCTGTACACTGACAGGTGTCTCTCAGTCCCCTCTATCAGGGAGATATCTGTACACTGACTGGTGTCTCTCAGTCCCCGCTCTCTCTCAGGGAGATATCTGCACACTGGCTGGTGTCTCTCAGTCCCCTCTCTCTCTCAGGGAGATATCTGCACACTGACTGGTGTCTCTCAGTCCCCTCTCTCTCTCAGGGAGATATCTGTACACTGACTGGTGTCTCTCAGTCCCCCCTCTCTCTCAGGGAGATATCTGCACACTGGCTGGTGTCTCTCAGTCCCCTCTATCTCTCAGGGAGATATCTGTACACTGACTGGTGTCTCTCAGTCCTCTCTCTCTCTCAGGGAGATATCTGTACACTGACTGGTGTCTCTCAGGGAGATATTTGTACACTGACGGGTGTCTCTCAGTCCCCCCCCCCTCTCTCTCAGGGAGATATCTCTACACTGACTGGTGTCTCTCAGCCCCCTCTCTCTCTCAGGGAGATATCTGTACACTGACTGGTGTCTCTCAGTCCCCTCTCTCAGGGAGATATCTGTACACTGACTGGTGTCTCTCAGTCCCCTCTCTCTCAGGGAGATATCTGTACACTGACTGGTGTCTCTCAGTCCCCTCTCTCTCTCAGGGAGATATCTGTACACTGACTGGTGTCTCTCAGTCCCCTCTCTCTCTTGGGGAGATATCTGTACACTGACTGGTGTCTCTCAGTCCCCTCTCTCTCTCAGGGAGATATCTGTACACTGACTGGTGTCTCTCAGTCCCCTCTCTCTCTTGGGGAGATATCTGTACACTGACTGGTGTCTCTCAGTCCCCTCTCTCTCTCAGGGAGATATCTGTACACTGACTGGTGTCTCTCAGTCCCCTCCCTCTCTCAGGGAGATATCTGTACACTGACTGGTGTCTCTCAGTCCCCTCTCTCTCGGGGAGATATCTGTACACTGACTGGTGTCTCTCAGTCCCCTCTCTCTCTCTGGGAGATATCTGTACACTGACTGGTGTCTCTCAGTCCCCTCTCTCTCTCTCAGGGAGATATCTGTACACTGACTGGTGTCTCTCAGTCCCCTCTCTCTCTCGGGGAGATATCTGTACACTGACTGGTGTCTCTCAGTCCTCTCTCTCTCTCTCGGGGAGTTATCTGTACACTGACTGGTGTCTCTCAGCCCCCCCTCTCTCTCAGGGAGATATCTCTACACTGACTGGTGTCTCTCAGTCCCCCTCTCTATCTCTTAGGGAGATATCTCTACACTGACTGGTGTCTCTCAGTCCCCTCGCTCTCTCTCAGGGAGATATCTGTACACTGACTGGTGTCTCTCAGTCCCCTCTCTCTCTCAGGGAGATATGTCTACACTAACTGGTGTCTCTCAGTCCCCCTCTCTATCTCTTAGGGAGATATCTCTACACTGACTGGTGTCTCTCAGGGAGATATCTGTACACTGACTGGTGTCTCTCAGTCCCCTCTCTCTCTCAGGGAGATATCTGCACACTGGCTGGTGTCTCTCAGTCCCCGCTCTCTCTCAGGGAGATATCTGCACACTGACTGGTGTCTCTCAGTCCCCCCTCTCTCTCTTAGGGAGATATCTGCACACTGACTGGTGTCTCTCAGTCCCCCTCTCTCTCTCTCAGGGAGGTATCTGTACACTGACTGGTGTCTCTCAGTCCCCTCTCTCTCTCAGGGAGATATCTGTACACTGACTGGTGTCTCTCAGTCCCCGCTCTCTCTCAGGGAGATATCTGCACACTGGCTGGTGTCTCTCAGTCCCCTCTCTCTCTCAGGGAGATATCTGCACACTGACTGGTGTCTCTCAGTCTCCTCTCTCTCTCAGGGAGATATCTGTACACTGACTGGTGTCTCTCAGTCCCCCCTCTCTCTCAGGGAGATATCTGCACACTGGCTGGTGTCTCTCAGTCCCCTCTATCTCTCAGGGAGATATCTGTACACTGACTGGTGTCTCTCAGGGAGATATTTGTACACTGACTGGTGTCTCTCAGTCCCCCCTCTCTCTCATGGAGATATCTGTACACTGACTGGTGTCTCTCAGTCCCCTCTCTCAGGGAGATATCTGTACACTGACTGGTGTCTCTCAGTCCCCGCTCTCTCTCAGGGAGATATCTGCACACTGGCTGGTGTCTCTCAGTCCCCTCTCTCTCTTGGGGAGATATCTGTACACTGACTGGTGTCTCTCAGTCCCCCCTCTCTCTCGGGGAGATATCTGTACACTGACTGGTGTCTCTCAGTCCCCTCTCTCTCTTGGGGAGATATCTGTACACTGACTGGTGTCTCTCAGTCCCCTCTCTCAGGGAGATATCTGTACACTGACTGGTGTCTCTCAGTCCCCTCTCTCTCTCAGGGAGATATCTGTACACTGACTGGTGTCTCTCAGTCCCCTCTCTCTCTTGGGGAGATATCTGTACACTGACTGGTGTCTCTCAGTCCCCTCTCTCTCTCAGGGAGATATCTGTACACTGACTGGTGTCTCTCAGTCCCCGCTCTCTCTCAGGGAGATATCTGCACACTGGCTGGTGTCTCTCAGTCCCCTCTCTCTCTCAGGGAGATATCTGCACACTGACTGGTGTCTCTCAGTCCCCTCTCTCTCTCAGGGAGATATCTGTACACTGGCTGGTGTCTCTCAGTCCCCCCTCTCTCTCTCAGGGAGATATCTGCACACTGGCTGGTGTCTCTCAGTCCCCTCTCTCTCTCTGGGAGATATCTGTACACTGACTGGTGTCTCTCAGTCCCCTCTCTCTCTCAGGGAGATATCTGTACACTGACTGGTGTCTCTCAGTCCCCTCTCTCTCTCAGGGAGATATCTGTACACTGACTGGTGTCTCTCAGTCCCCCTCTCTATCTCTTAGGGAGATATCTCTACACTGACTGGTGTCTCTCAGTCCCCCTCTCTATCTCTTAGGGAGATATCTCTACACTGACTGGAGTCTCTCAGTCCCCTCTCTCTCTCAGGGAGATATCTGTACACTGACTGGTGTCTCTCAGTCCCCTCTCTCTCAGGGAGATATCTGTACACTGACTGGTGTCGCTCAGTCCCCTCTCTCTCTCAGGGAGATATGTCTACACTGACTGCTGTCTCTCAGTCCCCCTCTCTATCTCTTAGGGAGATATCTCTACACTGACTGGTGTCTCTCAGGGAGATATCTGTACACTGACTGGTGTCTCTCAGTCCCCTCTCTCTCTCAGGGAGATATCTGCACACTGGCTGGTGTCTCTCAGTCCCCGCTCTCTCTCAGGGAGATATCTGCACACTGACTGGTGTCTCTCAGTCCCCCCTCTCTCTCTTAGGGAGATATCTGCACACTGACTGGTGTCTCTCAGCCCCCTCTCTCTCTCAGGGAGATATCTGTACACTGACTGGTGTCTCTCAGTCCCCTCTCTCAGGGAGATATCTGTACACTGACTGGTGTCTCTCAGTCCCCTCTCTCTCAGGGAGATATCTGTACACTGACTGGTGTCTCTCAGTCCCCTCTCTCTCTCAGGGAGATATCTGTACACTGACTGGTGTCTCTCAGTCCCCTCTCTCTCTTGGGGAGATATCTGTACACTGACTGGTGTCTCTCAGTCCCCTCTCTCTCTCAGGGAGATATCTGTACACTGACTGGTGTCTCTCAGTCCCCTCTCTCTCTTGGGGAGATATCTGTACACTGACTGGTGTCTCTCAGTCCCCTCTCTCTCTCAGGGAGATATCTGTACACTGACTGGTGTCTCTCAGTCCCCTCCCTCTCTCAGGGAGATATCTGTACACTGACTGGTGTCTCTCAGTCCCCTCACTCTCGGGGAGATATCTGTACACTGACTGGTGTCTCTCAGTCCCCTCTCTCTCTCTGGGAGATATCTGTACACTGACTGGTGTCTCTCAGTCCCCTCTCTCTCTCTCAGGGAGATATCTGTACACTGACTGGTGTCTCTCAGTCCCCTCTCTCTCTCGGGGAGATATCTGTACACTGACTGGTGTCTCTCAGTCCTCTCTCTCTCTCTCGGGGAGTTATCTGTACACTGACTGGTGTCTCTCAGCCCCCCCTCTCTCTCAGGGAGATATCTCTACACTGACTGGTGTCTCTCAGTCCCCCTCTCTATCTCTTAGGGAGATATCTCTACACTGACTGGTGTCTCTCAGTCCCCTCGCTCTCTCTCAGGGAGATATCTGTACACTGACTGGTGTCTCTCAGTCCCCTCTCTCTCTCAGGGAGATATGTCTACACTAACTGGTGTCTCTCAGTCCCCCTCTCTATCTCTTAGGGAGATATCTCTACACTGACTGGTGTCTCTCAGGGAGATATCTGTACACTGACTGGTGTCTCTCAGTCCCCTCTCTCTCTCAGGGAGATATCTGCACACTGGCTGGTGTCTCTCAGTCCCCGCTCTCTCTCAGGGAGATATCTGCACACTGACTGGTGTCTCTCAGTCCCCCCTCTCTCTCTTAGGGAGATATCTGCACACTGACTGGTGTCTCTCAGTCCCCCTCTCTCTCTCTCAGGGAGGTATCTGTACACTGACTGGTGTCTCTCAGTCCCCTCTCTCTCTCAGGGAGATATCTGTACACTGACTGGTGTCTCTCAGTCCCCGCTCTCTCTCAGGGAGATATCTGCACACTGGCTGGTGTCTCTCAGTCCCCTCTCTCTCTCAGGGAGATATCTGCACACTGACTGGTGTCTCTCAGTCCCCTCTCTCTCTCAGGGAGATATCTGTACACTGACTGGTGTCTCTCAGTCCCCCCTCTCTCTCAGGGAGATATCTGCACACTGGCTGGTGTCTCTCAGTCCCCTCTATCTCTCAGGGAGATATCTGTACACTGACTGGTGTCTCTCAGGGAGATATTTGGACACTGACTGGTGTCTCTCAGTCCCCCCTCTCTCTCATGGAGATATCTGTACACTGACTGGTGTCTCTCAGTCCCCTCTCTCAGGGAGATATCTGTACACTGACTGGTGTCTCTCAGTCCCCGCTCTCTCTCAGGGAGGTATCTGCACACTGGCTGGTGTCTCTCAGTCCCCTCTCTCTCTTGGGGAGATATCTGTACACTGACTGGTGTCTCTCAGTCCCCCCTCTCTCTCGGGGAGATATCTGTACACTGACTGGTGTCTCTCAGTCCCCTCTCTCTCTTGGGGAGATATCTGTACACTGACTGGTGTCTCTCAGTCCCCTCTCTCAGGGAGATATCTGTACACTGACTGGTGTCTCTCAGTCCCCTCTCTCTCTCAGGGAGATATCTGTACACTGACTGGTGTCTCTCAGTCCCCTCTCTCTCTTGGGGAGATATCTGTACACTGACTGGTGTCTCTCAGTCCCCTCTCTCTCTCAGGGAGATATCTGTACACTGACTGGTGTCTCTCAGTCCCCGCTCTCTCTCAGGGAGATATCTGCACACTGGCTGGTGTCTCTCAGTCCCCTCTCTCTCTCAGGGAGATATCTGCACACTGACTGGTGTCTCTCAGTCCCCTCTCTCTCTCAGGGAGATATCTGTACACTGGCTGGTGTCTCTCAGTCCCCCCTCTCTCTCTCAGGGAGATATCTGCACACTGGCTGGTGTCTCTCAGTCCCCTCTCTCTCTCTGGGAGATATCTGTACACTGACTGGTGTCTCTCAGTCCCCTCTCTCTCTCAGGGAGATATCTGTACACTGACTGGTGTCTCTCAGTCCCCTCTCTCTCTCAGGGAGATATCTGTACACTGACTGGTGTCTCTCAGTCCCCCTCTCTATCTCTTAGGGAGATATCTCTACACTGACTGGTGTCTCTCAGTCCCCCTCTCTATCTCTTAGGGAGATATCTCTACACTGACTGGAGTCTCTCAGTCCCCTCTCTCTCTCAGGGAGATATCTGTACACTGACTGGTGTCTCTCAGTCCCCTCTCTCTCAGGGAGATATCTGTACACTGACTGGTGTCTCTCAGTCCCCTCTCTCTCTCAGGGAGATATGTCTACACTGACTGCTGTCTCTCAGTCCCCCTCTCTATCTCTTAGGGAGATATCTCTACACTGACTGGTGTCTCTCAGGGAGATATCTGTACACTGACTGGTGTCTCTCAGTCCCCTCTCTCTCTCAGGGAGATATCTGCACACTGGCTGGTGTCTCTCAGTCCCCGCTCTCTCTCAGGGAGATATCTGCACACTGACTGGTGTCTCTCAGTCCCCCCTCTCTCTCTTAGGGAGATATCTGCACACTGACTGGTGTCTCTCAGTCCCCCTCTCTCTCTCTCAGGGAGGTATCTGTACACTGACTGGTGTCTCTCAGTCCCCTCTCTCTCTCAGGGAGATATCTGTACACTGACTGGTGTCTCTCAGTCCCCTCTCTCTCTCAGGGAGATATCTGCACACTGGCTGGTGTCTCTCAGTCCCCTCTCTCTCTCAGGGAGATATCTGCACACTGACTGGTGTCTCTCAGTCCCCTCTCTCTCTCAGGGAGATATCTGTACACTGACTGGTGTCTCTCAGTCCCCCCTCTCTCTCAGGGAGATATCTGCACACTGGCTGGTGTCTCTCAGTCCCCTCTCTCAGGGAGATATCTGTACACTGACTGGTGTCTCTCAGACCCCTCTCTCTCAGGGAGATATCTGTACACTGACTGGTGTCTCTCAGTCCCCTCTCTCTCTCAGGGAGATATCTGTACACTGACTGGTGTCTCTCAGTCCCCTCTCTCTCTTGGGGAGATATCTGTACACTGACTGGTGTCTCTCAGTCCCCTCTCTCTCTCAGGGAGATATCTGTACACTGACTGGTGTCTCTCAGTCCCCTCTCTCTCTTGGGGAGATATCTGTACACTGACTGGTGTCTCTCAGTCCCCTCTCTCTCTCAGGGAGATATCTGTACACTGACTGGTGTCTCTCAGTCCCCTCCCTCTCTCAGGGAGATATCTGTACACTGACTGGTGTCTCTCAGTCCCCTCTCTCTCGGGGAGATATCTGTACACTGACTGGTGTCTCTCAGTCCCCTCTCTCTCTCTGGGAGATATCTGTACACTGACTGGTGTCTCTCAGTCCCCTCTCTCTCTCAGGGAGATATCTGTACACTGACTGGTGTCTCTCAGTCCGCTCTCGCTCTCGGGGAGATATCTGTACACTGACTGGTGTCTCTCAGTCCTCTCTCTCTCTCTCGGGGAGTTATCTGTACACTGACTGGTGTCTCTCAGCCCCCCCTCTCTCTCAGGGAGATATCTCTACACTGACTGGTGTCTCTCAGTCCCCCTCTCTATCTCTTAGGGAGATATCTCTACACTGACTGGTGTCTCTCAGTCCCCTCGCTCTCTCTCAGGGAGATATCTGTACACTGACTGGTGTCTCTCAGTCCCCTCTCTCTCTCAGGGAGATATGTCTACACTGACTGGTGTCTCTCAGTCCCCCTCTCTATCTCTTAGGGAGATATCTCTACACTGACTGGTGTCTCTCAGGGAGATATCTGTACACTGACTGGTGTCTCTCAGTCCCCTCTCTCTCTCAGGGAGATATCTGCACACTGGCTGGTGTCTCTCAGTCCCCGCTCTCTCTCAGGGAGATATCTGCACACTGACTGGTGTCTCTCAGTCCCCCCTCTCTCTCTTAGGGAGATATCTGCACACTGACTGGTGTCTCTCAGTCCCCCTCTCTCTCTCTCAGGGAGGTATCTGTACACTGACTGGTGTCTCTCAGTCCCCTCTCTCTCTCAGGGAGATATCTGTACACTGACTGGTGTCTCTCAGTCCCCGCTCTCTCTCAGGGAGATATCTGCACACTGGCTGGTGTCTCTCAGTCCCCTCTCTCTCTCAGGGAGATATCTGCACACTGACTGGTGTCTCTCAGTCCCCTCTCTCTCTCAGGGAGATATCTGTACACTGACTGGTGTCTCTCAGTCCCCCCTCTCTCTCAGGGAGATATCTGCACACTGGCTGGTGTCTCTCAGTCCCCTCTATCTCTCAGGGAGATATCTGTACACTGACTGGTGTCTCTCAGTCCCCTCTCTCTCAGGGAGATATTTGTACACTGACTGGTGTCTCTCAGTCCCCCCTCTCTCTCATGGAGATATCTGTACACTGACTGGTGTCTCTCAGTCCCCTCTCTCTGGGAGATATCTGTACACTGACTGGTGTCTCTCAGTCCCCGCTCTCTCTCAGGGAGATATCTGCACACTGGCTGGTGTCTCTCAGTCCCCTCTCTCTCTTGGGGAGATATCTGTACACTGACTGGTGTCTCTCAGTCCCCCCTCTCTCTCGGGGAGATATCTGTACACTGACTGGTGTCTCTCAGTCCCCTCTCTCTCTTGGGGAGATATCTGTACACTGACTGGTGTCTCTCAGTCCCCTCTCTCAGGGAGATATCTGTACACTGACTGGTGTCTCTCAGTCCCCTCTCTCTCTCAGGGAGATATCTGTACACTGACTGGTGTCTCTCAGTCCCCTCTCTCTCTTGGGGAGATATCTGTACACTGACTGGTGTCTCTCAGTCCCCTCTCTCTCTCAGGGAGATATCTGTACACTGACTGGTGTCTCTCAGTCCCCGCTCTCTCTCAGGGAGATATCTGCACACTGGCTGGTGTCTCTCAGTCCTCTCTCTCTCTCAGGGAGATATCTGCACACTGACTGGTGTCTCTCAGTCCCCTCTCTCTCTCAGGGAGATATCTGTACACTGGCTGGTGTCTCTCAGTCCCCCCTCTCTCTCTCAGGGAGATATCTGCACACTGGCTGGTGTCTCTCAGTCCCCTCTCTCTCTCTGGGAGATATCTGTACACTGACTGGTGTCTCTCAGTCCCCTCTCTCTCTCAGGGAGATATCTGTACACTGACTGGTGTCTCTCAGTCCCCTCTCTCTCTCAGGGAGATATCTGTACACTGACTGGTGTCTCTCAGTCCCCCTCTCTATCTCTTAGGGAGATATCTCTACACTGACTGGTGTCTCTCAGTCCCCTCGCTCTCTCTCAGGGAGATATCTGTACACTGACTGGTGTCTCTCAGTCCCCTCTCTCTCTCAGGGAGATATGTCTACACTGACTGGTGTCTCTCAGTCCCCCTCTCTATCTCTTAGGGAGATATCTCTACACTGACTGGTGTCTCTCAGGGAGATATCTGTACACTGACTGGTGTCTCTCAGTCCCCTCTCTCTCTCAGGGAGATATCTGCACACTGGCTGGTGTCTCTCAGTCCCCGCTCTCTCTCAGGGAGATATCTGCACACTGACTGGTGTCTCTCAGTCCCCCCTCTCTCTCTTAGGGAGATATCTGCACACTGACTGGTGTCTCTCAGTCCCCCTCTCTCTCTCTCAGGGAGGTATCTGTACACTGACTGGTGTCTCTCAGTCCCCTCTCTCTCTCAGGGAGATATCTGTACACTGACTGGTGTCTCTCAGTCCCCTCTCTCTCTCAGGGAGATATCTGCACACTGGCTGGTGTCTCTCAGTCCCCTCTCTCTCTCAGGGAGATATCTGCACACTGACTGGTGTCTCTCAGTCCCCTCTCTCTCTCAGGGAGATATCTGTACACTGACTGGTGTCTCTCAGTCCCCCCTCTCTCTCAGGGAGATATCTGCACACTGGCTGGTGTCTCTCAGTCCCCTCTATCTCTCAGGGAGATATCTGTACACTGACTGGTGTCTCTCAGTCCCCTCTCTCTCAGGGAGATATTTGTACACTGACTGGTGTCTCTCAGTCCCCCCTCTCTCTCAGGGAGATATCTGTACACTGACTGGTGTCACTCAGTCCCCTCTCTCAGGGAGATATCTGTACACTGACTGGTGTCTCTCAGTCCCCGCTCTCTCTCAGGGAGATATCTGCACACTGGCTGGTGTCTCTCAGTCCCCTCTCTCTCTTGGGGAGATATCTGTACACTGACTGGTGTCTCTCAGTCCCCCCTCTCTCTCGGGGAGATATCTGTACACTGACTGGTGTCTCTCAGTCCCCTCTCTCTCTTGGGGAGATATCTGTACACTGACTGGTGTCTCTCAGTCCCCTCTCTCAGGGAGATATCTGTACACTGACTGGTGTCTCTCAGTCCCCCCTCTCTCTCAGGGAGATATCTGTACACTGACTGGTGTCTCTCAGTCCCCTCTCTCTCTTGGGGAGATATCTGTACACTGACTGGTGTCTCTCAGTCCCCTCTCTCTCTCAGGGAGATATCTGTACACTGACTGGTGTCTCTCAGTCCCCGCTCTCTCTCAGGGAGATATCTGCACACTGGCTGGCGTCTCTCAGTCCCCTCTCTCTCTCAGGGAGATATCTGCACACTGACTGGTGTCTCTCAGTCCCCTCTCTCTCTCAGGGAGATATCTGTACACTGGCTGGTGTCTCTCAGTCCCCCCCCTCTCTCTCAGGGAGATATCTGCACACTGGCTGGTGTCTCTCAGTCCCCTCTCTCTCTCAGGGAGATATCTGCACACTGACTGGTGTCTCTCAGTCCCCTCTCTCTCTCAGGGAGATATCTGTACACTGGCTGGTGTCTCTCAGTCCCCCCTCTCTCTCTCAGGGAGATATCTGCACACTGGCTGGTGTCTCTCAGTCCCCTCTCTCTCTCAGGGAGATATCTGCACACTGACTGGTGTCTCTCAGTCCCCTCTCTCTCTCAGGGAGATATCTGTACACTGGCTGGTGTCTCTCAGTCCCCCCTCTCTCTCTCAGGGAGATATCTGCACACTGGCTGGTGTCTCTCAGTCCCCTCTATCTCTCAGGGAGATATCTGTACACTGACTGGTGTCTCTCAGTCCCCCCTCTCTCTCAGGGAGATATCTGTACACTGACTGGTGTCTCTCAGTCCCCCCTCTCTCTCAGGGAGAAGCGACATCACAGAAAAGCTGTGACCTGAGTGGCTGGTTGGGATTCTAACCTAAATTTAAAAAATATTTGAGTATTTGGGAACTAATTAAACATAATAACTTAATTATAATTTAGAGGATATCTAAGCCAGAGATCGGAGAGTATTATAGTTAGCTATCGCATTTCTATTAGAAATTTAGTGCTAGGAAACAGATAGTTGACAGTAACTTTGCAATTTAAAAAAAAAAGTATTTATAAAAAAAAAAAGAGACAAATTTTAATTTTAATTAATTGACGCAATGTCAGTTAGAGGGGTGCTGTGCTCTGACTGTGAGATGTGGCAGGTCCGGGAGGCTTCCAGCGTCCCGGGTGGCTTCATCTGCAGAAAGTGCACCCAACTGGAGCTCCTCACAGACCGCATGGTTCGGTTGGAGCAGCAATTGGATGCACTTAGGAGCATGCAGGTGGCGGAAAGCGTCATAGGTCGCAGTTATGTAAATGTGGTCACACCCAAGGTGCAGGCAGAGAAATGGGTGACCACCAGAAAGGGCAGGCAGTCAGTGCAGGAATCCCCTGTGGTTGTCCCCCTCTCGAACAGATATACCCCTTTGGATACTGTCGGGGGGGGATAGCCTATCAGGGGAAAACAGCAGCAGCCAGAGCAGTGGCACCACGGCTGGCTCTGATGTTCAGAAGGGAGGGTCAAAGCGCAGAAGAGTAATAGTAATAGGGGACTCTATAGTCAGGGGCACAGATAGGCGCTTCTGTGGACGTGAAAGAGACTCCAGGATGGTATGTTGCCTCCCTGGTGCCAGGGTCCAGGATGTCTCCGAACGGGTAGAGGGAATTCTGAAGGGGGAGGGCAAACAGGCAGAGGTCGTTGTACATATTGGTACTAACGACATAGGCAGGAAGGGGCATGAGGTCCTGCAGCAGGAGTTCAGGGAGCTAGGCAGAAAGTTAAAGGACAGGACCTCGAGGGTTGTAATCTCGGGATTACTCCCTGTGCCACGTGCCAGTGAGGCTAGAAATAGGAAGATAGAGCAGACAAACACGTGGCTAAACAGCTGGTGTAGGAGGGAGGGTTTCCGTTTTCTGGACCACTGGGAGCTCTTCCGGGGCAGGTGTGACCTGTATAAGATGGACGGGTTGCATCTAAACCGGAGAGGCATAAATATCCTGGCCGCGAGGTTTGCTAGTGTCACACGGGAGGGTTTAAACTAGTATGGCAGGGGGGTGGGTACGGGAGCAATAGGTCAGAAGGTGAGAGCATTGAGGGAGAACTAGGGAATAGGGACAGTGTGGCTCTGAGGCAGAGCAGACGGGGAAAAGTTGCTGAACACAGCGGGTCTGGTGGCCTGAAGTGCATATGTTTTAATGCAAGGAGCATTACGGGTAAGGCAGATGAACTTAGAGCTTGGATTACTACTTGGAACTATGATGTTATTGCCATTACAGAGACCTGGTTGAGGGAAGGGCAGGATTGGCAGCTAAACGTTCCAGGATTTAGATGTTTCAGGCGGGATAGAGGGGGATGTAAAAGGGGAGGCGGAGTTGCGCTACTTGTTCGGGAGAATATCACAGCTATACTGCGAGAGGACACCTCAGAGGGCAGTGAGGCTATATGGGTAGAGATCAGGAATAAGAAGGGTGCAGTCACAATGTTGGGGGTATACTACAGGCCTCCCAACAGCCAGCGGGAGATAGAGGAGCAGATAGGTAGACAGATTTTGGAAAAGAGTAAAAACAACAGGGTTGTGGTGATGGGAGACTTCAACTTCCCCAATATTGACTGGGACTCACTTAGTGCCAGGGGCTTAGACGGGGCAGAGTTTGTAAGGAGCATCCAGGAGGGCTTCTTAAAACAATATGTAAACAGTCCAACTAGGGAAGGGGCGGTACTGGACCTGGTATTGGGGAATGAGCCCGGCCAGGTGGTAGATGTTTCAGTAGGGGAGCATTTCGGTAACAGTGACCACAATTCAGTAAGTTTTAAAGTACTGGTGGACAAGGATAAGAGTGGTCCGAGGATGAATGTGCTAAATTGGGGGAAGGCTAATTATGACAATATTAGGCGGGAACTGAAGAACATAGATTGGGGGCGGATGTTTGAGGGCAAATCAACATCTGACATGTGGGAGGCTTTCAAGTGTCAGTTGAAGGGAATACAGGACAGGCATGTTCCTGTGAGAAAGAAAGATAAATACGGCAATTTTCGGGAACCTTGGATGACGAGTGATATTGTAGGCCTCGTCAAAAAGAAAAAGGAGGCATTTGTCAGGGCTAAAAGGCTGGGAACAGACGAAGCATGTGTGGCATATAAGGAAAGTAGGAAGGAACTTAAGCAAGGAGTCAGGAGGGCTAGAAGGGGTCATGAAAAGTCATTGGCAAATAGGGTTAAGGAAAATCCCAAGGCTTTTTACACTTACATAAAAAGCAAGAGGGTAGCCAGGGAAAGGGTTGGCCCACTGAAAGATAGGCAAGGGAATCTATGTGTGGAGCCAGAGGAAATGGGCGAGGTACTAAATGAATACTTTGCATCAGTATTCACCAAAGAGAAGGAATTGGTAGATGTTGAGTCTGGAGAAGGGGGTGTAGATAGCCTGGGTCACATTGTGATCCAAAAAGACGAGGTGTTGGGTGTCTTAAAAAATATTAAGGTAGATAAGTCCCCAGGGCCTGATGGGATCTACCCCAGAATACTGAAGGAGGCTGGAGAGGAAATTGCTGAGGCCTTGACAGAAATCTTTGGATCCTCGCTGTCTTCAGGGGATGTCCCGGAGGACTGGAGAATAGCCAATGTTGTTCCTCTGTTTAAGAAGGGTAGCAAGGATAATCCCGGGAACTACAGGCCGGTGAGCCTTACTTCAGTGGTAGGGAAATTACTGGAGAGAATTCTTCGAGACAGGATCTACTCCCATTTGGAAGCAAATGGACGTATTAGTGAGAGGCAGCACGGTTTTGTGAAGGGGAGGTCGTGTCTCACTAACTTGATAGAGTTTTTCGAGGAGGTCACTAAGATGATTGATGCAGGTAGGGCAGTGGATGTTGTCTACATGGACTTCAGTAAGGCCTTTGACAAGGTCCCTCATGGTAGACTAGTACAAAAGGTGAAGTCACACGGGATCAGGGGTGAGCTGGCAAGGTGGATTCAGAACTGGCTAGGCCATAGAAGGCAGAGGGTAGCAATGGAGGGATGCTTTTCTAATTGGAGGGCTGTGACCAGTGGTGTTCCACAGGGATCAGTGCTGGGACCTTTGCTGTTTGTAGTATATATAAATGATTTGGAGGAAAATGTAACTGGTCTGATTAGTAAGTTTGCAGACGACACAAAGGTTGGTGGAATTGCGGATAGCGATGAGGACTGTCTGAGGATACAGCAGGATTTAGGTTGTCTGGAGACTTGGGCGGAGAGATGGCAGATGGAGTTTAATCCGGACAAATGTGAGGTAATGCATTTTGGAAGGGCTAATGCAGGTAGGGAATATACAGTGAATGGTAGAACCCTCAAGAGTATTGAAAGTCAAAGAGATCTAGGAGTACAGGTCCACAGGTCATTGAAAGGGGCAACACAGGTGGAGAAGGTAGTCAAGAAGGCATACGGCATGCTTGCCTTCATTGGACGGGGCATTGAGTATAAGAATTGGCAAGTCATGTTGCAGCTGTATAGAACCTTAGTTAGGCCACACTTGGAGTATAGTGTTCAATTCTGGTCGCCACACTACCAGAAGGATGTGGAGGCTTTAGAGAGGGTGCAGAAGAGATTTACCAGAATGTTGCCTGGTATGGAGGGCATAAGCTATGAGGAGCGATTGAATAAACTCGGTTTGTTCTCTCTGGAACGAAGGAGGTTGAGGGGCGACCTGATAGAGGTCTACAAAATTATGAGGGGCATAGACAGAGTGGATAGTCAGAGGCTTTTCCCCAGGGTAGAGGGGTCAATTACTAGGGGGCATAGGTTTAAGGTGAGAGGGGCAAGGTTTAGAGTAGATGTACGAGGCAAGTTTTTTACGCAGAGGGTAGTGGGTGCCTGGAACTCGCTACCGGAGGAGGTAGTGGAAGCAGGGACGATAGGGACATTTAAGGGGCATCTTGACAAATATATGAATAGGATGGGAATAGAAGGATACGGACCCAGGAAGTGTAGAAGATTGTAGTTTAGTCGGGCAGTATGGTCGGCGCGGGCTTGGAGGGCCGAAGGGCCTGTTCCTGTGCTGTACATTTCTTTGTTCTTTGTTCTCAGTCCCCCCTCTCTCTCAGGGAGATATTTGTACACTGACTGGTGTCTCTCAGGGAGATATCTGTACACTGACTGGTGTCTCTCAGTCCCCCCTCTCTCTCTCAGGGAGATATCTGTACACTGACTGGTGTCTCTCAGTCCCCCCTCTCTCTCAGGGAGATATCTCTACACTGACTGGTGTCTCTCAGTCCCCCCCCCTCTCTCTCAGGGAGATATCTGTACACTGACTGGTGTCTCTCAGTCCCCTCTCTATCACTCAGGGAGATATCTCTACACTGACTGGTGTCTCTCAGCCCCCTCTCTCTCAGGGAGATATCTGTACACTGACTGGTGTCTCTCAGTCCCCTCTCTCAGGGAGAATACTGTACACTGACTGGTGTCTCTCAGTCCCCTCTCTCAGGGAGATATCTGTACACTGACTGGTGTCTCTCAGTCCCCTCTCTCTCTTGGGGAGATATCTGTACACTGACTGGTGTCTCTCAGTCCCCTCTCTCAGGGAGATATCTGTACACTGACTGGTGTCTCTCAGTCCCCTCTCTCTCTCAGGGAGATATCTGTACACTGACTGGTGTCTCTCAGTCCGCTCTCTCTCAGGGAGATATCTGTACACTGACTGGTGTCTCTCAGTCCCCTCTCTCTCTTGGGGAGATATCTGTACACTGACTGGTGTCTCTCAGTCCTCTCTCTCTCTCAGGGAGATATCTGTACACTGACTGGTGTCTCTCAGTCCTCTCTCTCTCTCAGGGAGATATCTGTACACTGACTGGTGTCTCTCAGTCCTCTCTCTCTCAGGGAGATATCTGTACACTGACTGGTGTCTCTCAGTCCCCTCTCTCTCTTGGGGAGATATCTGTACACTGACTGGTGTCTCTCAGTCCCCTCTCTCTCTCAGGGAGATATCTGTACACTGACTGGTGTCTCTCAGTCCCCTCTCTCTCTTGGGGAGATATCTGTACACTGACTGGTGTCTCTCAGTCCCCTCTCTCTCTCAGGGAGATATCTGTACACTGACTGGTGTCTCTCAGTCCCCTCCCTCTCTCAGGGAGATATCTGTACACTGACTGGTGTCTCTCAGTCCCCTCTCTCTCGGGGAGATATCTGTACACTGACTGGTGTCTCTCAGTCCCCTCTCTCTCTCTGGGAGATATCTGTACACTGACTGGTGTCTCTCAGTCCCCTCTCTCTCTCAGGGAGATATCTGTACACTGACTGGTGTCTCTCAGTCCGCTCTCGCTCTCGGGGAGATATCTGTACACTGACTGGTGTCTCTCAGTCCTCTCTCTCTCTCTCGGGGAGTTATCTGTACACTGACTGGTGTCTCTCAGCCCCCCCTCTCTCTCAGGGAGATATCTCTACACTGACTGGTGTCTCTCAGTCCCCCTCTCTATCTCTTAGGGAGATATCTCTACACTGACTGGTGTCTCTCAGTCCCCTCGCTCTCTCTCAGGGAGATATCTGTACACTGACTGGTGTCTCTCAGTCCCCTCTCTCTCTCAGGGAGATATGTCTACACTGACTGGTGTCTCTCAGTCCCCCTCTCTATCTCTTAGGGAGATATCTCTACACTGACTGGTGTCTCTCAGGGAGATATCTGCACACTGACTGGTGTCTCTCAGTCCCCTCTCTCTCTCAGGGAGATATCTGCACACTGGCTGGTGTCTCTCAGTCCCCGCTCTCTCTCAGGGAGATATGTCTACACTGACTGGTGTCTCTCAGTCCCCCTCTCTATCTCTTAGGGAGATATCTCTACACTGACTGGTGTCTCTCAGGGAGATATCTGCACACTGACTGGTGTCTCTCAGTCCCCTCTCTCTCTCAGGGAGATATCTGCACACTGACTGGTGTCTCTCAGTCCCCCCTCTCTCTCAGGGAGATATCTGCACACTGACTGGTGTCTCTCAGTCCCCCCTCTCTCTCTTAGGGAGATATCTGCACACTGACTGGTGTCTCTCAGTCCCCCTCTCTCTCTCTCAGGGAGGTATCTGCACACTGACTGGTGTCTCTCAGTCCCCTCTCTCTCTCAGGGAGATATCTGTACACTGACTGGTGTCTCTCAGTCCCCGCTCTCTCTCAGGGAGATATCTGCACACTGGCTGGTGTCTCTCAGTCCCCTCTCTCTCTCAGGGAGATATCTGCACACTGACTGGTGTCTCTCAGTCCCCTCTCTCTCTCAGGGAGATATCTGTACACTGACTGGTGTCTCTCAGTCCCCCCTCTCTCTCAGGGAGATATCTGCACACTGGCTGGTGTCTCTCAGTCCCCTCTATCTCTCAGGGAGATATCTGTACACTGACTGGTGTCTCTCAGTCCCCTCTCTCTCAGGGAGATATTTGTACACTGACTGGTGTCTCTCAGTCCCCCCTCTCTCTCAGGAAGATATCTGTACACTGACTGGTGTCTCTCAGTCCCCCCCCTCTCTCTCAGGGAGATATCTGTACACTGACTGGTGTCTCTCAGTCCCCTCTCTATCACTCAGGGAGATATCTGTACACTGACTGGTGTCTCTCAGTCCCCTCTCTATCACTCAGGGAGATATCTGTACACTGACTGGTGTCTCTCAGTCCCCCCTCTCTCAGGGAGATATCTGCACACTGACTGGTGTCTCTCAGTCCCCCTCTCTCTCTCTCAGGGAGGTATCTGTACACTGACTGGTGTCTCTCAGTCCCCTCTCTCTCTCAGGGAGATATCTGTACACTGACTGGTGTCTCTCAGTCCCCGCTCTCTCTCAGGGAGATATCTGCACACTGGCTGGTGTCTCTCAGTCCCCTCTCTCTCTCAGGGAGATATCTGCACATTGACTGGTGTCTCTCAGTCCCCTCTCTCTCTCAGGGAGATATCTGTACACTGACTGGTGTCTCTCAGTCCCCCCTCTCTCTCAGGGAGATATCTGCACACTGGCTGGTGTCTCTCAGTCCCCTCTATCTCTCAGGGAGATATCTGTACACTGACTGGTGTCTCTCAGTCCCCTCTCTCTCAGGGAGATATTTGTACACTGACTGGTGTCTCTCAGTCCCCCCTCTCTCTCAGGAAGATATCTGTACACTGACTGGTGTCTCTCAGTCCCCCCCCTCTCTCTCAGGGAGATATCTCTACACTGACTGGTGTCTCTCAGCCCCCTCTCTCTCTCAGGGAGATATCTGTACACTGACTGGTGTCTCTCAGTCCCCTCTCTCAGGGAGATATCTGTACACTGACTGGTGTCTCTCAGTCCCCTCTCTCTCTTGGGGAGATATCTGTACACTGACTGGTGTCTCTCAGGGAGATATCTGTACACTGACTGGTGTCTCTCAGTCCCCCCCCCTCTCTCTCAGGGAGATATCTCTACACTGACTGGTGTCTCTCAGTCCCCCCCCTCTCTCTCAGGGAGATATCTGTACACTGACTGGTGTCTCTCAGTCCCCTCTCTATCACTCAGGGAGATATCTCTACACTGACTGGTGTCTCTCAGCCCCCTCTCTCTCTCAGGGAGATATCTGTACACTGACTGGTGTCTCTCAGTCCCCTCTCTCAGGGAGATATCTGTACACTGACTGGTGTCTCTCAGTCCCCTCTCTCTCTTGGGGAGATATCTGTACACTGACTGGTGTCTCTCAGTCCCCTCTCTCAGGGAGATATCTGTACACTGACTGGTGTCTCTCAGTCCCCTCTCTCTCTCAGGGAGATATCTGTACACTGACTGGTGTCTCTCAGTCCCCTCTCTCTCTTGGGGAGATATCTGTACACTGACTGGTGTCTCTCAGTCCCCTCTCTCTCTCAGGGAGATATCTGTACACTGACTGGTGTCTCTCAGTCCCCTCTCTCTCTTGGGGAGATATCTGTACACTGACTGGTGTCTCTCAGTCCCCTCTCTCAGGGAGATATCTGTACACTGACTGGTGTCTCTCAGTCCCCTCTCTCTCTCAGGGCGATATCTGTACACTGACTGGTGTCTCTCAGTCCCCTCTCTCTCTCGGGGAGATATCTGAACACTGACTGGTGTCTCTCAGTCCCCTCTCTCTCAGGGAGATATCTGTACACTGACTGGTGTCTCTCAGTCCCCTCTCTATCTCAGGGAGATATCTGTACACTGACTGGTGTCTCTCATTCCCCTCTCTCTGTCAGGGAGATATCTGGAGACTGACTGGTGTCTCTCAGTCTCTCTGGAGTAGCTAGGGGGGAAACTGTTCCCCCTAGAAAAAGGTTTGAGACAATGGGGCGCAGAATTGATGTGAGAAAAAGCTTGTTGACACGGCCAGCGGTTTGGGTCAGGATCGGACGGCCTGGAAATGTGGAGGAGGCAAGTTCAATCGAGGATTTCAAGAGGGAATTTGATCATCCCTGGAGTAGAAACAATGCACAGGGCTCTGGGGAAAAGGCAGGGGATTGGCCATAATGCTCGTTTGGAGACCCATTTCAGACAGGATGGGCCAAGTACCCTGCCTCTGCGCAGTGACAATTCTTTGTCTCCGTGACGAAGTCAGGGATTCGGGAACCAACCGCTGGCGTGTGATGTTCAACATGTGGAACCGAATTGACCATCGTGATCCCTGATTGAGGAAGATGCTGTGGTTGTTGGAGAGCTCGGACAGAGAGAGCTGAACATGGGGGGGAGCTGTGTCCACAGGCATGACTCAAAAGGATACTGATGACATACATCCCGCCTCCACTATCTCCAGATTTACCAACAAACTCAATCTGAAATAAGAGAAAATAGTTTTGTTATAACCATTCAAAAAAATCAGCAATAAATACACCCTCCCCATCCCGGGTCAGAGTGTAAATACATCTCCCCATCCCGGGTCAGAGTGTAAATACACCCTCCCCATCCCGGGTCAGTGTGTAAATACACCCTCCCCATCCCGGGTCAGAGTGTAAATACACCCTCCCCACCCCGGGTCAGAGTGTAAATACATCTCTCCATCCCGGGTCAGTGTGTAAATACACGCTCCCCATCCCGGGTCAGTGTGTAAATACATCTCCCCATCCCGGGTCAGTGTGTAAATACATCTCCCCATCCCGGGTCAGAGTGTAAATACACCCTCCCCATCCCGGGTCAGTGTGTAAATACATCTCCCCATCCCGGGTCAGAGTGTAAATACATCTCCCCATCCCGGGTCAGAGTGTAAATACACCCTCCCCATCCCGGGTCAGAGTGTAAATACACCCTCCCCATCCCGGGTCAGTGTGTAAATACATCTCCCCATCCCGGGTCAGAGTGTAAATACACCCTCCCCATCCCGGGTCAGTGTGTAAATACATCTCCCCATCCCGGGTCAGAGTGTAAATACACCCTCCCCATCCCGGGTCAGAGTGTAAATACACCCTCCCCATCCCGGGTCAGAGTGTAAATACACCTCCCCATCCCGGGTCAGTGTGTAAATACATCTCCCCATCCCGGGTCAGAGTGTAAATACACCCGCCCCATCCTGGGTCAGTGTGTAAATACACCCTCCCCATCCCGGGTCAGTGTGTAAATACATCTCCCCATCCCGGGTCAGTTTGTAAATACACCCTCCCCACCCCGGGTCAGTGTGTAAATACATCTCCCCATCCCGGGTCAGTGTGTAAATACATCTCCCCATCCCGGGTCAGTGTGTAAATACATCTCCCCATCCCGGGTCAGTGTGTAAATACATCTCCCCACCCCGGGACAGTGTGTCAATACACCCTCCCCAGCCCGGGACAGTGTGTAAATACACCCTCCCCACCCCGGGTCAGAGTGTAAATACACCCTCCCCATCCCGGGTCAGAGTGTAAATAGACCCTCCCCACCCCGGGTCAGAGTGTAAATACACCCTCCCCATCCCGGGTCAGTGTGTAAATACATCTCCCCATCCCAGGTCAGTGTGTAAATACACCCTCCCCATCCCGGGTCAGAGTGTAAATACACCCTCCCCATCCAGGGTCAGAGTGTAAATACACCCTCCCCATCCAGGGTCAGTGTGTAAATACACCCTCCCCATCCCGGGTCAGAGTGTAAATACACCCTCCCCATCCAGGGTCAGTGTGTAAATACACCCTCCCCACCCCGGGTCAGAGTGTAAATACACCCTCCCCACCCCGGGACAGTGTGTCAATACACACACCCCACCCGGGTCAGTGTGTAAATACACCTCCCCATCCCGGATCAGTGTGTAAATACACCCTCCCCAGCCCGGGTCAGTGTGTAAATACACTTCCCCCAAACCGGGTCAGTGAGTAAATACACCTCCCCATCCCGGGGCAGTGTGTAAATACACCCTCCCCAGCCCGGGTCAGTGTGTAAATACACCCTCCCCATCCCGGGACAGTGTGTAAATACACCCTCCCCAGCCCGGGTCAGTGTGTAAATACACCCTCCCCATCCCGGGTCAGTGTGTAAATACGTCTCCCATCCCGGGTCAGTGTGTAAATACACCCTCCCCATCCCGGGTCAGAGTGTAAATACACCCTCCCCATCCAGGGTCAGAGTGTAAATACACCCTCCCCATCCAGGGTCAGTGTGTAAATACACCCTCCCCATCCCGGGTCAGAGTGTAAATACACCCTCCCCATCCAGGGTGAGTGTGTAAATACACCCTCCCCACCCTGGGTCAGTGTGTAAATACACCCTCCCCACCCCGGGACAGTGTGTCAATACATACACCCCACCCGGGTCAGTGTGTAAATACACCTCCCCATCCCGGATCAGTGTGTAAATACACCCTCCCCAGCCCGGGCCAGTGTGTAAATACACTTCCCCCAAACCGGGTCAGTGTGTAAATACACCTCCCCATCCCGGGGCAGTGTGTAAATACACCCTCCCCAGCCCGGGTCAGTGTGTAAATACACCCTCCCCATCCCGGGACAGTGTGTAAATACACCCTCCCCAGCCCGGGTCAGTGTGTAAATACACCCTCCCCATCCCGGGTCAGTGTGTAAATACATCTCCCCATCCCGGGTCAGTGTGTGAATACACCCTCCCCACCCCGGGACAGTGTGTAAATACAACTCCCTCATCCCGGGTCAGTGTGTAAATACACCCTCCCCATCCCGGGTCAGTGTGTAAATACACTCTCCCTCACCCCGGGTCAGTGTGTCAATACACCCTCCCCCATTCTGGGCCAGTGTGTAAATACACCTCCCCATCCCGGGTCAGTGTGTCAATACCCCCTCCCCCATCCCGGTTCAGTGTGTAAATACACCTCCCATCCTGGGTCAGTGCGTAAATACGCCCTCCCCAGCCATGGCCAGTGTGTAAATACACCTCCCCATCCCGGGTCAGTGTGTAAATACACCCTCCCCATCCCGGGTCAGTGTGTAAATACACCCTCCCCATAACGGGTCAGTGTGTAAATACACCCTCCCCACCCCGGGTCAGTGTGTAAATACACCCTCCCCATCCCGGGTCAGTGTGTAAATACACCCTCCCCATCCCGGGTCAGTGTGTAAATACACCCTCCCCACCCGGTCAGTGTGTAAATACACCCTCCCCATCCCGGGTCAGTGTGTCAATACACCCTCCCCATCCCGGGTCAGTGTGTAAATACACCCTCCCCATCCCGGGTCAGTGTGTAAATACACCCTCCCCATCCCGAGTCAGTGTGTAAATACACCCTCCCCATCCCGGGTCAGTGTGTAAATACATCTCCCCATCCCGGGTCAGTGTGTAAATACAACTCCCCCATCCAGGGTCAGTGTGTAAATACACCCTCCCCATCCTGGGTCAGTGTGTAAATACGCCTCCCCATCCCGGGGCAGTGTGTAAATACACCTCCCCATCCCGGGTCAGTGTGTAAATACACCTCCCCATCCCGGGTCAGTGTGTAAATACACCCTCCACATCCCGGGTCAGTGTGTAAATACACCTCCCCATCTTGGTCAGTGTGTAAATACACCCTCCCCATCCCGGGTCAGTGTGTAAATACACCTCCCCATCCCGGATCAGTGTGTAAATACATCTCCCCATCCCGGGTCAGTGTGTAAATACACCCTCCCCATCCCGGGTCAGTGTGTAAATACACCCTCCCCACCCCGGATCAGGGTGTAAATACACCCTCCCCACACCGGGTCAGTGTGTAAATACACTTCCCCCATCCCGGGTCAGTGTGTAAATACACCCTCACCATCCCGGGTCAGAGTGTAAATACACCCTCCCCATCCCGGGTCAGTGTGTAAATACACCCTCCCCATCCCGGGTCAGTGTGTAAATACACCCTCCACATCCCGGGTCAGTGTGTAAATACACCTCCCCATCTTGGTCAGTGTGTAAATACACTCTCCCCATCCCGTGTCAGTGTGTAAATACACCTCCCCATCCCGGGTCAGTGTGTAAATACAACTCCCTCATCCCGGGTCAGTGTGTAAATACACTTCCCCCAAACCGGGTCAGTGTGTAAATACACCTCCCCATCCCGGGGCAGAGTGTAAATACACCTCCCCCACCCCGGGTCAGTGTGTCAATACACCCTCCCACATTCTGGGCCAGTGTGTAAATACACCTCCCCATCCCGGGTCAGTGTGTCAATACACCCTCCCCCATCCCGGTTCAGTGTGTAAATACACCTCCCCATCCTGGGTCAGTGCATAAATACGCCCTCCCCATCCTGGGTCAGTGTGTAAATACACCTCCCCATCCCGGGTCAGTGTGTAAATACACCTCCCCAGCCCGGGTCAGTGTGTAAATACACCCTCCCCATCCCGGGTCAGTGTGTAAATACACACCCCATCCCGGGTCAGTGTGTAAATACATCTCCCCCATCCCGGATCAGTGTGTCAATACACCCTCCCCACCCCGGGTCAGTGTGTCAATCCATCCCCCCATCCCGGGTCAGTGTGTATATACACCTCCCCATCCCGGGTCAGTGTGTAAATACACCCTCCCCACCCCGGGTCAGTGTGTCAATACACCCCCCCATCCCGGGTCAGTGTGTAAATACATCTCCCCATCCTGGGTCAGTGTGTAAATACACCCTCCCCATCCCGGGTCAGTGTGTAAATAGACCCTCCCCATCCCGGGTCAGTGTGTAAATACACCCTCCCCATCCCGGGTCAGTGTGTAAATACACCCTCCCCACCCCGGGTCAGTGTGTAAATACACCCTCCCCATCCCGGGTCAGTGTGTAAATACACCCTCCCCATCCCGAGTCAGTGTGTAAATACACCCTCCCCATCCCGGGTCAGTGTGTAAATACATCTCCCCATCCCGGGTCAGTGTGTAAATACAACTCCCCCATCCCGGGTCAGTGTGTAAATACACCCTCCCCATCCCGGGTCAGTGTGTAAATACACCCTCCCCATCCCGGGTCAGTGTGTAAATACACCTCCCCATCCCGGGGCAGTGTGTAAATACACCTCCCCCATCCCGGGTCAGTGTGTAAATACGCCTCCCCATCCTGGGGCAGTGTGTAAATACACCTCCCCATCCCGGGTCAGTGTGTAAATACACCTCCCCATCCCGGGTCAGTGTGTAAATACACCCTCCACATCCCGGGTCAGTGTGTAAATACACCTCCCCATCTTGGTCAGTGTGTAAATACACCCTCCCCATCCCGGGTCAGTGTGTAAATACACCTCCCCATCCCGGATCAGTGTGTAAATACAACTCCCTCATCCCGGGTCAGTGTGTAAATACACTTCCCCCAAACCGGGTCAGTGTGTAAATACACCTCCCCATCCCGGGGCAGAGTGTAAATACGCCTCCCTCACCCCGGGTCAGTGTGTCAATACACCCTCCCCCATTCTGGGCCAGTGTGTAAATACACCTCCCCATCCCGGGTCAGTGTGTCAATACCCCCTCCCCCATCCCGGTTTAGTGTGTAAATACACCTCCCCATCCTGGGTCAGTGCGTAAATACGCCCTCCCCATCCAGGGTCAGTGTGTAAATAGACCCTCCCAATCCTGGGTCAGTGTGTAAATACACCCTCCCCCATCCCAGGCCAGTGTGTAAATACACCTCCCATCCCGGATCAGTGTGTAAATACACCTCCCTCATCCCGGGTCAGTGTATAAATACACCTTCCCCATCCTGGGTCAGTGTGTAAATACAACTCCCCATCCCGGGTCAGTGTGTAAATACACCTCCCACCCCGGGCCAGTGTGTAAATACACCTCCCCACCCCGGGTCAGTGTGTAAATGCACCTCCCATCACGGGCCAGTGTGTAAATACACCCTCCCCACCCCGGGTCAGTGTGTAAATACACCTCCCCACCCCGGGTCAATGTGTAAATACACACTCCCATTCCGGGTCAGTGTGTAAATACACCTCCCCCATCCCGGGTCAGTGTGTGAATACACCTCCACATCCCGGGTCAGAGTGTAAATACACCCTCCCCATCCCGGGTCAGTGTGTAAATATACCCTCCTCATCCCGGGTCAGTGTGTAAATACACACTCCCCATCCCGGGTCAGTGTGTAAATACACCTCCCAATCCCGGGTCAGTGTGTAAATACACCTTCCCATCCCATGTCAGAGTGTAAATACACCCTCCCCATCCCGGGTCAGTGTGTAAATACATCTCCTCCATCACGGGTCAGTGTGTAAATACAACCCCATCCCGGGTCAGTGTGTAAATACACACTCCCATCCCGGGTCAGTGTGTAAATACACCTCCCCATCCCGGGTCAGTGTGTAAATATACCCTCCCCAGCCCGGGACAGTGTGTAAATACACCCTCCCCACCCCGGGACAGTGTGTAAATACACCTCCCCACCCCGGGTCAATGTGTAAATACACACTCCCATTCCGGGTCAGTGTGTAAATACACCTCCCCCATCCCGGGTCAGTGTGTGAATACACCTCCACATCCCGGGTCAGAGTGTAAATACACCCTCCCCATCCCGGGTCAGTGTGTAAATATACCCTCCTCATCCCGGGTCAGTGTGTAAATACACACTCCCCATCCCGGGTCAGTGTGTAAATACACCTCCCAATCCCGGGTCAGTGTGTAAATACACCTTCCCATCCCATGTCAGAGTGTAAATACACCCTCCCCATCCCGGGTCAGTGTGTAAATACACCTCACCCATCCTGGGTCAGTGTGTAAATACACGCTCCCCATCCCGGGTCAGTGTGTAAATACACACTCCCATCCCGGGTCAGTGTGTAAATACACCTCCCCATCCCGGGTCAGTGTGTAAATACACCTCCCCATCCCGGGTCAGTGTGTAAATACACCCCGCCATCCCGGGTCAGTGTGTAAATACGCCTCCCCATCCCGGGTCAGTGTGTAAATACACCCCCATCCCGGGTCAGTGTGTAAATACACCCTCCCCATCCCGGGTCAGTGTGTAAATACACCTCCCCATCCAGGGTCAGTGTGTAAATACACCCTCCCCATCCCGGGTCAGTGTGTAAATACACCCTCCCCATCCCGGGTCAGTGTGTAAATACACCTCCCCATCCCGGTTCAGTGTGTAAATACACCTCCCCATCCCGGGTCAGTGTGTAGATACACCCCCAATTCCGGGTCAGTGTGAAAATACACCTCCCCATCCCGGGTCAGTGTGTAAATACACCCCCCCATCCCGGGTCAGTGTGTAAATACACCCCCCATCCCGGGTCAGTGTGTCGATACACCCCCCATCCCGGGTCAGTGTGTAGATACACCCCCCATCCCTGGTCAGTGTGTAGATACACAAGGATAAAGACAAATGTACAAAATACCCACTGGGTCATCGCTGAGGAGGGTGAGATACTGGTCCAGTACTTGTTTGGAGAGATTGTATCCAGCTGGAATTGCTCGGAAAATCTAACCGGGAGAAGAGTAACAGGGACGAATTATTCAGAATGTAGACATACCATGTGTCTTACCATGTGTCTAAATTACTCCGGGAATGTTTAATCAGGGCAGTGTAGAGGGTGCTTTACTCTGTATCTAACCCCGTGCTGTACCTGTCCTGGGAGTGTTTGATGGGGACAGTGTGGAGGGAGCTTTACTCTGTATCTAACCCCGTGCTGTACCTGTCCTGGGAGTGTTTGATGGGGACAGTGTGGAGGGAGCTTTACTCTGTATCTAACCCTGTGCTGTACCTGTCCTGGGAGTGTTTGATGGGGACAGTGTGGAGGGAGCTTTACTCTGTATCTAACCCCGTGCTGTACCTGTCCTGGGAGTGTTTGATGAGGACGGTGGAGAGGGAGATTTACTCTGTATCTAACCCCGTGCTGTACCTGTCCTGGGAGTGTTTGATGGGGACAGTGTAGAGGGAGCTTTACTCTGTATCTAACCCCGTGCTGTACCTGTCCTGGGAGTGTTTGATGGGGACAGTGTAGAGGGAACTTTACTCTGTATCTAACCCCGTGCTGTACCCGTCCTGGGAGTGTTTGATGGGGACAGTGTAGAGGGAGCTTTACTCTGTATCTAACCCCGTGCTGTACCTGTCCTGGGAGTGTTTGATGGGGACAGTGTAGAGGGAGCTTCACTGTGTATCTAACCCCGTGCTGTACCTGTCCTGGGAGTGTTTGATGGGGACAGTGTAGAGGGAGCTTCACTCTGTATCTAACCCCGTGCTGTACCTGTCCTGGGAGTGTTTGATGGGGACAGTGTAGAGGGAGCTTTACACTGTATCTAACCCCGTGCTGTACCTGTCCTGGGAGTGTTTGATGGGGACAGTATCGAGGGAGATTTACTCTGTATCTAACCCCGTGCTGTACCTGTCCTGGGAGTGTTTGATGGGGACAGTGTAGAGGGAGCTTCACTCTGTATCTAACCCCGTGCTGTACCTGTCCTGGGAGTGTTTGATGGGGACAGTGTAGAGGGAGCTTTACTCTGTATCTAACCCTGTGCTGTGCCTGCCCTGGGAGTGTTTGATGGGGACAGTGTAGAGGGAGCTTTACTCTGTATCTAACCCCGCACTGTACCTGTCCTGGGAGTGTTTGATGGGGACAGTGCAGAGGGAGCTTTACTCTGTATCTAACCCCGTGCTGTACCTGTCCTGGGAGTGTTTGATGGGGACAGTGTAGAGGGAGCTTTACTCTGTATCTAACCCCGTGCTGTACCTGTCCTGGGAGTGTTTGATGGGGACAGTGTAGGGGGAGCTTTACTCTGTATCTAACCCTGTGCTGTACCTGTCCTGGGAGTGTTTGATGGGGACAGTGTAGAGGGAGCTTTATTCTGTATCTAACCCCGTGCTGTACCTGTCCTGGGAGTGTTTGATGGGGACAGTGTAGAGGGAGCTTTACTCTGTATCTAACCCCGTGCTGTACCTGTCCTGGGAGTGTTTGATGGGGACAGTGTAGAGGGAGCTTCACTCTGTATCTAACCCCGTGCTGTACCTGTCCTGGGAGTGTTTGATGGGGACAGTGTAGAGGGAGCTTCACTCTGTATCTAACCCCGTGCTGTACCTGTCCTGGGAGTGTTTGATGGGGACAGTGTAGAGGGAGCTTTACACTGTATCTAACCCCGTGCTGTACCTGTCCTGGGAGTGTTTGATGGGGACAGTGTCGAGGGAGATTTACTCTGTATCTAACCCCGTGCTGTACCTGTCCTGGGAGTGTTTGATGGGGACAGTGCAGAGGGAGCTTTACTCTGTATCTAACCCCGTGCTGTACCTGTCCTGGGAGTGTTGGATGGGGCCAGTGTAGAGGGAGCTTTACTCTGTATCTAACCCCGTGCTGTACCTGTGCTGGGAGTGTTTGATGGGGACAGTGTAGAGGGAGCTTTACTCTGTATCTAACCCCGTGCTGTACCTGTCCTGGGAGTGTTTGATGGGGACAGTGTAGAGGGAGCGTTACTCTGTATCTAACCCCGCACTGTACCTGTCCTGGGAGTGTTTGATGGGGACAGTGTAGAGGGAGCTTTACTCTGCATCTAACCCCGTGCTGTACCTGTCCTGGGAGTGTTTGATGGGGACAGTGTAGAGGGAGCTTTACTCTGTATCTAACCCCGTGCTGTACCTGTCCTGGGAGTGTTTGATGGGGACAGAGTAGAGGGACCCACCCTCTGACCCAGTTTAGTGGGGCAGGGTGGTGCTTTGTTTACCCTACTGCCAGTTTCCAGCCAATCACTGTGACAAACCTGTCTGGCACATGTTGCCCGCTGACGATTGACGTTTCTCACCTCGTTGGATGAAAGCGGCTGTGTGTGGGAGGAGCTGGAAGATGTGGTGACCTCACTCATTCTGAGCATTGTCCGTACAATCTCGCTGCAGGTCTGTGAGCACAGGGAATTAAAGAGCAATCATCTTCCGTTCCTCATTCCCCACCCCCCCCCCCCCGCCCCCATCGCACATGCCTCTGCAACAACAATATTCATCACCGCGACGCCCCCGCAGTCAAACAGCCTGACAGTACTCGGAGTGGGAGGGATGTCATTTGGAGGAACGGCTGGTGTGGAATTCCTTCTCCAGTGGGAATGTGCTCTTTCGCGAAGGGCAGGGAGCATGGGGAGCAGACTGCATGCTCACAGTTACCCTGCCTGCAACACCTCTCTATTTCACACTCTGCCCCTCGGATGGAGATGCGGTCAGCGGAGGATAGCTCGCCCACCCTGCCCGTCTTGAGCGATTGTGCTGAGCGGGAGAAATTCTGCCAGGTCCCCAAAGGCAGCAAATGAGGAACTGGGAGTGGGATTGGTCCAATTCACCATACGCTGTACACGGTGACGCGAGGACACGCCGCAGCTCTCTCTGAAAGGCAACCACTGAAGCCACAGGCACTGAGAACTAATAAATTTACAGTACCCAATTCATTCTCTCCAATTAAGGGGCAATTTCGCGCGGCCAATCCACCTACCCGGCACATCTTTGGGTTGTGGGGGTGAGACCCACGCAGACACGGGGAGAATGTGCAAACTCCACACGGACTGTGGCCCGGAGCCGGGATCGAACCTGGGACCTCGGCACCGTGAGGCAGCAGTGCTAACCCACTGTGCCACCCACTCACTGAGAACTAATGCCAAAGACACACCACAGGGAATCTGTCCCCAAGCTACAGAACAACAATAATATGTATTTATCTGATACCTTTCTCATAGGAAAGGTGCCATGGTGCTTTCCCAGAGCTTTATAAGCAACATCGAACTACCGAGATAACAGGAACAGGTGAGAAAAGGCGTGGTCAATGCGGTGGGTTTTATGAAGGGTCGGAGGAGGAATGAGGGAGAGAGGGAGAGAGAGAGAGAGAGAAAGAAAGAGAGAGGGAGACAGGGAGAGACAGAGAGAGGGAGAGAGAGGAGAGAGTGGGAAGAGAGGAGAGTGAGGGGAAAGAGGGGAGAGAGGGGAGAGAGAGGGAGGGAGAAAGGGAGAGAAAAAGAGAGCGAGAGGGAGGGAGCGAGAGAGAGAGAGAGGAGAGAGAGAGGGAGGAAGGTTGAAGGAGGGAATTCTAGACCCCAGGCTGCACCTGCAGCAAGTCAGAATGAGAGGACCACAGAGATCTCGTACGAGATTCGGAGGAGAAAGGCCACTGGGCTCCTCGTGCCTGCTGCACCATTCAACAAGATCGAGGCCGATCGGACTGTAACCTAACTCTGCATTCCCGCCGACCCTGCTGACCTTTCACCTCCTTCGCCCGTCAAGAATGTATCTTTCTCTGCCTTGGAAAATATGCAAAGGCTCTGCTTCCGTTGCCTGTGGGGGAAGACAGTTCCGGAGACTCTCGGGGCTCCAAGAGAAAGTTCTCTTCATTTCAGAGGGCTTTGGTTGTTCGGGAAGATTACGGAGGTGGGGAGGGATTATAGAACAAGCACGAGAATTTTCAAATACTTCACCGTTAAGACACGGGCCGTAGAGTCTTGTATGATTTGGAGTTGGGGACCAAGGGCAATGTGTCCAAGTTTGCAGACGACACTAAGATGAGTGGTAAGGCAAAAAGTGCAGAGGATACTGGAAGTCTGCAGAGGGATTTGGATAGGCTGAGTGAATGGGCTAGGGTCTGGCAGATGGAATACAATGTTGACAAATGTGAGGTTATCCATTTTGGGAGGAATAACAGCAAAAGGGATTATTATTTAAATGATAAAATATTAAAACATGCTGCTGTGCAGAGAGACCTGGGTGTGCTAGTGCATGAGTCGCAAAAAGTTGGTTTACAGGTGATTAAGAAGGTGAATGGAATTTTGTCCTTCATTGCTAGAGGGATGGAGTTTAAGACTAGGGAGGTTATGCTGCAATTGTATAAGGTGTTAGTGAGGCCACACCTGGAGTATTGTGTTCAGTTTTGGTCTCCTTACCCGAGAAAGGACGTACTGGCGCTGGAGGGTGTGCAGAGGAGTTTCACTAGGTTAATCCCAGAGCTGAAGGGGTTGGATTACGAGGAGAGGTTGAGTAGACTGGAACTGTACTCGTTGGAATTTAGAAGGATGAGGGGGGATCGTATAGAAACATATAAAATTATGAAGGGAATCGGTAGGATAGATGCGGGCAGGTTGTTTCCACTGGCGGGTGAAAGCAGAACTAGGGGGCATAGCCTCAAAATAAGGGGAAGTAGATTTAGGACTGAGTTTAGGAGGATCTTCTTCACCCAAAGGGTTGTGAATCTCTGGAATTCCTTGCCCAGTGAAGCAGTTGAGGCTCCTTCATTAAATGTTTTTAAGATAAAGATAGACGGTTTTTTGAAGAATAAAGGGATTAAGGGTTATGGTGTTCGGGCCGGAAAGTGGAGCTGAGTCCACAAAAGATCAGCCATGATCTCATTGAATGGTGGAGCAGGCTCGAGGGGCCAGGTGGCCGACTCCTGCTCCTAGTTCTTAAGTTCTTATGATCTCAAGTCACACAGGGTCGGATGTCGGGAGACCAGCCAGGAATATGCCGGAACAGTCAAGCTGAACAATAAACCTTGTCTAGGACATCAGTGACATCCACCATCGCAAGGATCTCGATGTGAATTAGGGACAAAGCCTGATTTCAGTCCGCGCTCCGCTGACAGCACAACCCCGATTCTCGATTTCCGCACCCCCCCCTCTGGCAGCAGCCTGCCTGTGAATCTACAGAGATCCCCACGGTATAACACCCAGATCCTCCTCCCACACATACTCCCCCCCCCCTTTCCCGAGCCCGAGGGGACGCTGTCCTACGCACAACGTGACATCCGAAGTGACATTGCCCCAAGGGAGGAGAGATACAGACACAGGAGGCGAAGGCCCCGAACGTCAAAAGGCGTGCCCCCCCCCCCCCCCCAGATACCTGGTCAAGCTTGCTTCCAACTGCAGCCACGATCACCTGGTCCCTGAAGTGCTGGTGAAAACGCTCAAAATTCACCTGCCAGTAAATACCATCGTCGGGGGCGAGCTGCCGTAAACAGAATGACAGAATTGTTAGAGGCCATTCAGCCCACGGAGGCAGGTCAGGAGAAGCATTCAGAAGGGAACTGGACAGTGATCTACGAAGGGAGAATGTGCGGGGGCAGGCGGAGCCAAGAAATAGGTCTAGCAGTGCTGGACTGGAAACATACTGCGGAAACCGCCCCCCCCACCCCCCCGACTCTCACCTCCTGCTCGGCGTGCTCTTGCTTCGATCGTTTCGATTTGGGTTCGCAGCCCTCCCCTGACGTGCGCCTGCGTTTCCCTTGGCCTGAGTGAAGGAGACGGAATATCCTTAAACACTGGCGACTGCAGCAGGGAGATTGTGCACAAAGACAAACGTACAGCCAGGGGAGTCCAGTTACTCAGGCACACCGCGACCACGCTCCATCAGCAGCTTCCGGGGAAGTGTACTGACCTCCACGTGTCTGTTTCCCTCCTCAGCGGCCTCAGGTCAGCTGCTTTCAATCAGACAGCAGCAGGACCTTGCCAAGCACAGAGCCCTGGGGCAGCGAGGAGGCAGGACTGCCACCCGGAAACCGGACAAGGATGCTGGGCGAACAACAGCTTGGGTTTCGTGCGCGCGCATTATGCAGGAAGGGTGAACGGGCTTCGGGCTAAGAATGCCACTTTGACGAGGACTCACCGGTAACGCCGAGCGTGGGGACTGTATACATCTCCGCCTCGTCAGCGACCAGGGTTGGAGCTGGTGAAGGGTGCGCTCCTTCAGCAGTCACCGATTCAGAGACGATCCCACATTTCTGCAGAAAGTGTGTCTGTACCAAGCGGATGAAGGTAGAGGAGGTCTCGCTGTATTCCCGGGTCTTACTGTCTGCAGGGAGAACGGAGTAACAGGTCTGAGCAGGGGACCAGGCAAAGACAGCCAGGAGAACGTCCACAAAACAGACTGACCCCTCTATACAGACTGTGATATAACACTGACCCATCTATACAGACTGTGATATATAACACTGGCCCCTCTATACAGACTGTGATATAACACTGACCCCTCTATACAGACTGTGATATAGCACTGACCCCTCTATACAGACTGTGATATAACACACTGACCCCTCTATACAGACTGTGATATAACACTGACCCCTCTATACAGACTGTGATATAGCACTGACCCCTCTATACAGACTGTGATATAACACACTGACCCCTCTATACAGACTGTGATATAACACTGACCCCTCTATACAGACTGTGATATAACACACTGACCCCTCAATACAGACTGCGATATAACACTGACCCCTCTATACAGACTGTGATATAACACTGACCCCTCTATACAGACTGTGATATAACACACTGACCCCTCGATACAGACTGTGATATAACACACTGACCCCTCTATACAGACTTTGATATATAACACTGGCCCCTCTATACAGACTGTGATATAACACTGACCCCTCTATACAGACTGTGATATAACACTGACCCCTCTATACAGACTGTGATATAACACACTGACCCCTCTATACAGACTGTGATATAACACTGACCCCTCTATACAGACTGTGATATAACACTGACCCCTCTATACAGACTGTGATATAACACACTGACCCCTCTATACAGACTGTGATATAACACTGACCCCTCTATACAGACTGTGATATAACACTGACCCCTCTATACAGACTTTGATATATAACACTGGCCCCTCTATACAGACTGTGATATAACACTGACCCCTCTATACAGACTGTGATATAACACTGACCCCTCTATACAGACTGTGATATAACACTGACCCCTCTATACAGACTGTGATATAACACTACCCCTCTATACAGACTGTGATATAACACTGACCCCTCTATACAGACTGTGATATAACACTGACCCCTCTATACAGACTGTGATATAACACTGACCCCTCTATACAGACTGTGATATAACACTGACCCCTCTATACAGACTGTGATATAACACTGACCCCTCGAGACAGACTGTGATATAACACTGGCCCCTCTATACAGACTGTGATATAACACTGACCCCTCTATACAGACTGTGATATAACACTGACCCCTCTATACAGACTTTGATATATAACACTGGCCCCTCTATACAGACTGTGATATAACACTGACCCCTCTATACAGACTGTGATATAACACTGACCCCTCTATACAGACTGTGATATAACACTGGCCCCTCTATACAGACTGTGATATAACACTGACCCCTCTATACAGACTGTGATATAACACTGACCCCTCCATACAGACTGTGATATAACACTGACCCCTCTATACAGACTGTGATATAACACTGACCCCTCTATACAGTCTGTGATATAACACTGACCACTCTATACAGACTGTGATATAACACACTGACCCCTCTATACAGACTGTGATATAACACTGACCCCTCTATACAGACTGTGATAAAACACTGACCCCTCTATACAGACTTTGATATATAACACTGGCCCCTCTATACAGACTGTGATATAACACTGACCCCTCTATACAGACTGTGATATAACACTGACCCCTCTATACAGACTGTGATATAACACACTGACCCATCTATACAGACTGCGATATAACACTGACCCCTCTATACAGACTGTGATATAACACTGAACCCTCTATACAGACTGTGATATAACACTGACCCCTCTATACAGACTGTGATATAACACTGACCCCTCTATAAACACTGTGATATAACACTGACCCCTCTATACAGACTGTGATATAACACTGACCCCTCTATACAGACTGTGATATAACACTGACCCCTCTATACAGACTGCGATATAACACTGACCCCTCTATACAGACTGTGATATAACACTGAACCCTCTATACAGACTGTGATATAACACTGACCCCTCTATACAGACTGTGATATAACACTGACCCCTCTATACAGACTGTGATATAACACTGAACCCTCTATACAGACTGTGATATAACACTGACCCCTCTATACAGACTGTGATATAACACTGACCCCTCTATACAGACTGTGATATAACACTGACCCCTCTATACAGACTTTGATATATAACACTGGCCCCTCTATACAGACTGTGATATAACACGGACCCCTCTATACAGACTGTGATATAACACTGACCCCTCTATACAGACTGTTAAAAAACACACTGACCCCTCAATACAGACTGCGATATAACACTGACCCCTCTATACAGACTGTGATATAACACTGACCCCTCTATACAGACTGTGATATAACACACTGACCCCTCTATACAGACTGTGATATAACACACTGACCCCTCTATACAGACTGTGATATAACACACTGACCCCTCTATACAGACTGTGATATAACACTGAACCCTCTATACAGACTGTGATATAACACTGACCCCTCTATACAGACTGTGATATAACACTGAACCCTCTATACAGACTGTGATATAACACACTGAACCCTCTATACAGACTGTGATATAACACTGAACCCTCTATACAGACTGTGATATAACACACTGGCCCCTCTATACAGACTGTGATATAACACACTGACCCCTCTATACAGACTGTGATATAACACTGACCCCTCAATACAGACTGTGATATAACACTGACCCCTCTATACAGACTGTGATATAACACTGACCCCTCTATACAGACTGTGATATAATACTGAACCCTCTACACAGACTGTGATATAACACACTGACCCCTCTATACAGACTGTGATATAACACTGACCCCTCTATACAGACTGTGATATAACACACTGACCCCTCTATACAGACTGTGATATAACACTGACCCCTCTATACAGACTGTGATATAACACTGACCCCTCTATACAGACTGTGATATAACACTGACCCCTCTATACAGACTGTGATATAACACACTGACCCCTCGATACAGACTGTGATATAACACTGACCCCTCTATACAGACTGTGATATAATACTGAACCCTCTATACAGACTGTGATATAACACTGACCCCTCTATACAGACTGTGAAATAACACACTGTCCCCTCTATACAGACTGTGATATAACACACTGACCCCTCTATACAGACTGTGATATAACACACTGAACCCTCTATACAGACTGTGATATAACACTGACCCCTCTATACAGACTGTGATATAACACACTGACCCCTCTATACAGACTGTGATATAACACACTGACCCCTCTATACAGACTTTGATATATAACACTGGCCCCTCTATACAGACTGTGATATAACACTGACCCCTCTATACAGACTGTGATATAACACTGACCCCTCTATACAGACTGTGATATAACACACTGACCCCTCTATACAGACTGTGATATAACACTGACCCCTCTATACAGACTGTGATATAACACACTGACCCCTCAATACAGACTGCGATATAACACTGACCCCTCTATACAGACTGTGATATAACACTGACCCCTCTATACAGACTGTGATATAACACACTGACCCCTCTATACAGACTGTGATATAACACTGACCCCTCTATACAGACTGTGATATAACACTGACCCCTCTATACAGACTTTGATATATAACACTGGCCCCTCTATACAGACTGTGATATAACACTGACCCCTCTATACAGACTGTGATATAACACTGACCCCTCTGTACAGACTGTGATATAACACTGACCCCTCTATACAGACTGTGATATAACACTGACCCCTCTATACAGACTGTGATATAACACTGACCCCTCTATACAGACTGTGATATAACACTGACCCCTCTATACAGACTGTGATATAACACTGACCCCTCTATACAGACTGTGATATAACACTGACCCCTCTATACAGACTGTGATATAACACTGGCCCCTCTATACAGACTGTGATATAACACTGACCCCTCTATACAGACTGTGATATAACACTGACCCCTCTATACAGACTTTGATATATAACACTGGCCCCTCTATACAGACTGTGATATAACACTGACCCCGCTATACAGACTGTGATATAACACTGACCCCTCTATACAGACTGTGATATAACACTGACCCCTCTATACAGACTGTGATATAACACTGACCCCTCTATACAGACTGTGATATAACACTGGCCCCTCTATACACACTGTGATATAACACTGACCCCTCTATACAGACTGTGATATAACACTGACCCCTCCATACAGACTGTGATATAACACTGACCCCTCTATACAGACTGTGATATAACGCTGACCCCTCTATACAGTCTGTGATATAACACTGACCACTCTATACAGACTGTGATATAACACACTGACCCCTCTATACAGACTGTGATATAACACTGACCCCTCTATACAGACTGTGATAAAACACTGACCCCTCTATACAGACTTTGATATATAACACTGGCCCCTCTATACAGACTGTGATATAACACTGACCCCTCTATACAGACTGTGATATAACACTGACCCCTCTATACAGACTGTGATATAACACACTGACCCATCTATACAGACTGCGATATAACACTGACCCCTCTATACAGACTGTGATATAACACTGAACCCTCTATACAGACTGTGATATAACACTGACCCCTCTATACAGACTGTGATATAACACTGACCCCTCTATACACACTGTGATATAACACTGACCCCTCTATACAGACTGTGATATAACACTGACCCCTCTATACAGACTGTGATATAACACTGACCCCTCTATACAGACTGCGATATAACACTGACCCCTCTATACAGACTGTGATATAACACTGAACCCTCTATACAGACTGTGATATAACACTGACCCCTCTATACAGACTGTGATATAACACTGACCCCTCTATACAGACTGTGATATAACACTGAACCCTCTATACAGACTGTGATATAACACTGACCCCTCTATACAGACTGTGATATAACACTGACCCCTCTATACAGACTGTGATATAACACTGACCCCTCTATACAGACTTTGATATATAACACTGGCCCCTCTATACAGACTGTGATATAACACTGACCCCTCTATACAGACTGTGATATAACACTGACCCCTCTATACAGACTGTTAAAAAACACACTGACCCCTCAATACAGACTGCGATATAACACTGACCCCTCTATACAGACTGTGATATAACACTGACCCCTCTATACAGACTGTGATATAACACACTGACCCCTCTATACAGACTGTGATATAACACACTGACCCCTCTATACAGACTGTGATATAACACACTGACCCCTCTATACAGACTGTGATATAACACTGAACCCTCTATACAGACTGTGATATAACACTGACCCCTCTATACAGACTGTGATATAACACTTAACCCTCTATACAGACTGTGATATAACACACTGAACCCTCTATACAGACTGTGATATAACACTGAACCCTCTATACAGACTGTGATATAACACACTGGCCCCTCTATACAGACTGTGATATAACACACTGACCCCTCTATACAGACTGTGATATAACACTGACCCCTCAATACAGACTGTGATATAACACTGACCCCTCTATACAGACTGTGATATAACACTGACCCCTCTATACAGACTGTGATATAATACTGAACCCTCTACACAGACTGTGATATAACACACTGACCCCTCTATACAGACTGTGATATAACACTGACCCCTCTATACAGACTGTGATATAACACACTGACCCCTCTATACAGACTGTGATATAACACTGACCCCTCTATACAGACTGTGATATAACACTGACCCCTCTATACAGACTGTGATATAACACTGACCCCTCTATACAGACTGTGATATAACACACTGACCCCTCTATATAGACTGTGATATAACACTGACCCCTCTATACAGACTGTGATATAATACTGAACCCTCTATACAGACTGTGATATAACACTGACCCCTCTATACAGACTGTGAAATAACACACTGTCCCCTCTATACAGACTGTGATATAACACACTGACCCCTCTATACAGACTGTGATATAACACACTGAACCCTCTATACAGACTGTGATATAACACTGACCCCTCTATACAGACTGTGATATAACACACAGACCCCTCTATACAGACTGTGATATAACACTGACCCCTATATACAGACTGTGATATAACACTGACCCCTCTATACAGACTGTGATATAACACACTGACCCCTCTATACAGACTGTGATATAACACACTGACCCCTCTATACAGACTGTGATATAACACACTGACCCCTCTATACAGACTGTGATATAACACACTGACCCCTCTATACAGACTGTGATATAACACACTGACCCCTCTATACAGACTGTGATATAACACACTGACCCCTCTATACAGACTGTGATATAACACTGACCCCTATATACAGACTGTGATATAACACTGACCCCTCTATACAGACTGTGATATAACACACTGACCCCTCTATACAGACTGTGATATAACACACTGACCCCTCTATACAGACTGTGATATAACACACTGACCCCTCTATACAGACTGTGATATAACACACTGACCCCTCTATACAGACTGTGATATAACACACTGACCCCTCTATACAGACTGTGATATAACACACTGACCCCTCTATACAGACTGTGATATAACACTGACCCCTCTATACAGACTGTGATATAACACTGACCCCTCTATACAGACTGTGATGTAACACACTGACCCCTCTATACAGACTGTGAAATAACACACTGACCCCTCTATACAGACTGTGATATAACACTGACCCCTCTATACAGACTGTGATATAACACACTGACCCCTCTATACAGACTGTGATATAACACTGACCCCTCTATACAGACTGTGATATAACACTGACCCCTCTATACAGACTGTGATATAACACACTGACCCCTCGATACAGACTGTGATATAACACACTGACCCCTATATGCAGACTGTGATATAACACTGACCCCTCAATACAGACTGTGATATAACACTGACCCCTCTATACAGACTGTGTTATAACACTGACCCCTCTATACAGACTGTGATATAACACTGAACCCTCTATACAGACTGTGATATAACACACTGAACCCTCTATACTGACTGTGATATAACACACTGACCCCTCTATACTGACTGTGATATAACACTGACCCCTCTATACAGACTGCGATATAACACACTGACCCCTCTATACAGACTGTGATATAACACACTGACCCCTCTATACAGACTGTGATATAACACTGACCCCTCTATACAGACTGTGATATAACACTGACCCCTCTATACAGACTGTGATATAACACACTGACCCCTCTATACAGACTGTGATATAACACTGACCCCTCTATACAGACTGTGATATAACACACTGACCCCTCTATACAGACTGTGATATAACACTGACCCCTCTATACAGACTGTGATATAACACTGAACCCTCTATACAGACTGTGATATAACACACTGACCCCTCTATACAGACTGTGATATAACACACTGACGCCTCTATACAGACTGTGATATAACACACTGACCCCTCTATACATACTGTGATATAACACTGACCCCTCTATACAGACTGTGATGTAACACACTGACCCCTCTATACAGACTGTGATATAACACACTGACTCCTCTATACAGACTGTGATATAACACTGACCCCTCTATACAGACTGTGATATAACACTGAACCCTCTATACAGACTGTGATATAACACTGACCCCTCTATACAGTCTGTGATATAACACACTGACCCCTCTATACAGACTGTGATATAACACACTGACCCCTCTATACAGACTGTGATATAACACTGAACCCTCTATACAGACTGTGATATAACACTGACCCCTCTATACAGACTGTGATATAACACACTGACCCCTCTATACAGACTGTAATATAACACACTGACCCCTCTATACAGACTGTGATATAACACACTGACCCCTCTATACAGACTGTGATATAACACTGACCCCTCTATACAGACTGTGATATAACACACTGACCCCTCTATACAGACTGTGATATAACACACTGACCCCTCTATACAGACTGTGATATAACACACTGACCCCTCTATACAGACTGTGATATAACACACTGACTCCTCTATACAGACTGTGATATAACACTGACCCCTCTATACAGACTGTGATATAACACTGAACCCTCTATACAGACTGTGATATAACACTGACCCCTCTATACAGTCTGTGATATAACACACTGACCCCTCTATACAGACTGTGATATAACACACTGACCCCTCTATACAGACTGTGATATAACACTGGCCCCTCTATACAGACTGTGATATAACACTGACCCCTCTATACAGACTGTGATATAACACTGAACCCTCTATACAGACTGTGATATAACACTGACCCCTCTATACAGACTGTGATATAACACTGAACCCTCTATACAGACTGTGATATAACACTGACCACTCTATACAGACTGTGATATAACACACTGAACCCTCTATACAGTCTGTGATATAACACTGACCCCTCAATACAGACTGTGATATAACACTGAACCCTCTATACAGACTGTGATATAACACTGACCCCTCTATACAGACTGTGATATAACACTGAACCCTCTATACAGACTGTGATATAACACTGACCCCTCTATACAGACTGTGATATAACACTGACCCCTCTATACAGACTGTGATATAACAGTGAACCCTCTATACAGACTGTGATATAACACACTGACCCCTCTATACAGACTGTGATATAACACACTGAGCCCTCTATACAGACTGTGATATAACACTGACCCCTCTATACAGACTGTGATATAACACACTGACCCCTCTATACAGACTGTGATATAACACACTGACCGCTCTATACAGACTGTGATATAACACTGACCCCTCTATACAGACTGTGATATAACACACTGACCCCTCTATACAGACTGTGATATAACACTGACCTCTCTCCAGACTGTGATATAACACACTGACCCCTCTATACAGACTGTGATATAACACACTGACCCCTCTATACAGACTGTGATATAACACTGACCCCTATATACAGACTGTGATATAACACACTGACCCCTCTATACAGACTGTGATATAACACACTGACCCCTCTGTACAGACTGTGATATAACACTGAACCCTCTATACAGACTGTGATATAACACTGACCCCTCTATACAGACTGTGATATAACACACTGACCCCTCTATACAGACTGTGATATAACACACTGACCCCTATATGCAGACTGTGATATAACACTGACCCCTCAATACAGACTGTGATATAACACTGACCCCTCTATACAGACTGTCATATAACACTGACCCCTCTATACAGACTGTGATATAACACTGACCCCTCTATACAGACTGTGATATAACACACTGACCCCTCTATACAGACTGTGATATAACACTGACCCCTCTATACAGACTGTGATATAACACACTGACCCCTCTATACAGACTGTGATATAACACACTGACCCCTATATGCAGACTGTGATATAACACTGACCCCTCAATACAGACTGTGATATAACACTGACCCCTCTATACAGACTGTGATATAACACTGACCCCTCTATACAGACTGTGATATAACACACTGACCCCTCTATACAGACTGTGATATAACACTGACCCCTCTATACAGACTGTGATATAACACTGACCCCTCTATACAGACTGTGATATAACACTGACCCCTCTATACAGACTGTGATATAACACTGACCCCTCTATACAGACTGTGATATTACACACTGAGCCCTCTATACAGACTGTGATATAACACTGATCCCTCTATACAGACTGTGATATAACACACTGACCCCTCTATACAGACTGTGATATAATACTGACCCCTCCATACAGACTGTGTTATAACACTGACCCCTCTATACAGACTGTGATATAACACTGACCCCTCTATACAGACTGTGATATAACACTGACCCCTCTATACAGACTGTGATATAACACTGACCCCTCAATACAGACTGTGATATAACACTGACCCCTCTATACAGACTGTGATATAACACACTGAGCCCTCTATACAGACTATGATATAACACTGATCCCTCTATACAGACTGTGATATAACACACTGACCCCTCTATACAGACTGTGATATAACACTGACCCCTCCATACAGACTGTGTTATAACACTGACCCCTCTATACAGACTGTGATATAACACTGATCCCTCTATACAGACTGTGATATAACACTGAACCCTCTATACAGACTGTGATATAACCCACTGACCCCTCTATACTGACTGTGATATAACACTGACCCCTCTATACAGACTGCGATATAACACACTGACCCCTCTATACAGACTGTGATATAACACTGACCCCTCTATACAGACTGTGATATAACACTGACCCCTCTATACAGACTGTGATATAACACTGAACCCTCTATACAGACTGTGATATAACACACTGACCCCTCTATACAGACTGTGATATAACACTGACCCCTCTATACAGACTGTGATATAACACTGAACCCTCTATACAGACTGTGATATAACACACCGACCCCTCTATACAGACTGTGATATAACACACTGACCCCTCTATACAGACTGTGATATAACACACTGACCCCTCTATACATACTGTGATATAACACTGAACCCTCTATACAGACTGTGATATAACACTGACCCCTCCATACAGACTGTGATATAACACACTGACCCCTCTATACAGACTGTGATATAACACACTGACCCCTCTATACAGACTGTGATATAACACTGACCCCTCTATACAGACTGTAATATAACACACTGACCCCTCTATACAGACTGTGATATAACACTGAACCCTCTATACAGACTGTGATATAACACTTACCCCTCAATACAGACTGTGATATAACACTGACCCCTCTATACAGACTGTGATAAACCACTGACCCCTCTATACAGACTGTGATATAACACACTGACCCCTCTATACAGACTGTGATATAACACTGACCCCTCTATACAGACTGTGATATAACACTGACCCCTCTATACAGACTGTGATATAACACTGACCCCTCTATACAGACTGTGAAATAACACTGACCCCTCTATACAGACTGTGATATAACACACTGAGCCCTCTATACAGACTGTGATATAACACTGATCCCTCTATACAGACTGTGATATAACACACTGACCCCTCTATACAGACTGTGATATAACACTGACCCCTCTATACAGACTGTGTTATAACACTGACCCCTCTATACAGACTGTGATATAACACTGAACCCTCTATACAGACTGTGACATAACCCACTGACCCCTCTATACTGACTGTGATATAACACTGACCCCTCTATACAGACTGCGATATAACACACTGACCCCTCTATACAGACTGTGATATAACACTGACCCCTCTATACAGACTGTGATATAACACTGAACCCTCTATACAGACTGTGATATAACACTGACCCCTCTATACAGTCTGTGATATAACACACTGACCCCTCTATACAGACTGTGATATAACACACTGACCCCTCTATACAGACTGTGATATAACACTGAACCCTCTATACAGACTGTGATATAACACTGACCCCTCTATACAGACTGTGATATAACACACTGACCCCTCTATACAGACTGTAATATAACACACTGACCCCTCTATACAGACTGTGATATAACACACTGACCCCTCTATACAGACTGTGATATAACACTGACCCCTCTATACAGACTGTGATATAACACACTGACCCCTCTATACAGACTGTGATATAAGACACTGACCCCTCTATACAGACTGTGATATAACACACTGACCCCTCTATACAGACTGTGATATAACACACTGACCCCTCTATACAGACTGTGATATAACACACTGACCCCTCTATACAGACTGTGATATAACACTGACCCCTCTATACAGACTGTGATATAACACTGACCCCTCTATACAGACTGTGATATAACACTGAACCCTCTATACAGACTGTGATATAACACTGACCCCTCTATACAGACTGTGATATAACACTGACCCCTCTATACAGACTGTGATATAACACTGAACCCTCTATACAGACTGTGATATAACACACTGACCCCTCTATACAGACTGTGATATAACACACTGACCCCTCTATACAGACTGTGATATAACACACTGAACCCTCTATACAGACTGTGATATAACACTGACCCCTCTATACAGACTGTGATATAACACTGACCCCTCTATACAGACTGTGATATAACACTGACCCCTCTATACAGACTGTGATATAACACTGACCCCTCTATACAGACTGTGATATAACACACTGACCCCTCTATACAGACTGTGATATAACACTGACCCCTCTATACAGACTGTGATATAACACTGAACCCTCTATACAGACTGTGATATAACACACTGACCCCTCTATACAGACTGTGATATAACACTGACCCCTCTATACAGACTGTGATATAACACACTGACCCCTCTATACAGACTGTGATATAACACACTGACCCCTCTATACAGACTGTGATATAACACACTGACCCCTCTATACAGACTGTGATATAACACTGACCCCTCTATACAGACTGTGATATAACACACTGACCCCTCTATACAGACTGTGATATAACACTGACCCCTCTATACAGACTGTGATATAACACACTGACCCCTCTATACAGACTGTGATATAACACACTGACCCCTCTATACAGACTGTGATATAACACTGACCCCTCTATACAGACTGTGATATAACACTGACCCCTCTATACAGACTGTGATATAACACTGACCCCTCTATACAGACTGTGATATAACACTGAACCCTCTATACAGACTGTGATATAACACCGACCCCTCTATACAGACTGTGATATAACACTGACCCCTCTATACAGACTGTGATATAACACACTGACCCCGCTATACAGACTGTGATATAACACACTGACCCCTCTATACAGACTGTGATATAACACTGACCCCTCTATACAGACTGTGATATAACACTGACCCCTCTATACAGACTGTGATATAACACTGACCCCTCTATACAGACTGTGATATAACACTGAACCCTCTATACAGACTGTGATATAACACCGACCCCTCTATACAGACTGTGATATAACACTGACCCCTCTATACAGACTGTGATATAACACACTGACCCCTCTATACAGACTGTGATATAACACACTGACCCCTCTATACAGACTGTGATATAACACTGACCCCTCTATACAGACTGTGATATAACACTGAACCCTCTATACAGACTGTGATATAACACTGACCCCTCTATACAGACTGTGATATAACACTGACCCCTCTATACAGACTGTGATATAACACTGACCCCTCTATACAGACTGTGATATAACACACTGACCCCTCTATACAGACTGTGATATAACACACTGACCCCTCTATACAGACTGCGATATAACACACTGACGCCTCTATACAGACTGTGATATAACACTGACCCCTCTATACAGACTGTGATATAACACACTGAACCCTCTATACAGACTGTGATATAACACTGACCCCTCTATACAGACTGTGATATAACACACTGACCCCTCTATACAGACTGTGATATAACACTGACCCCTCTATACAGGCTGTGATATAACACTGACCCCTCTATACAGACTGTGATATAACACACTGACCCCTCTATACAGACTGTGATATAACACTGACCCCTCTATACAGACTGTGATATAACACTGACCACTCTATACAGACTGTGATATAACACTGACCCCTCTATACAGGCTGTGATATAACACTGACCCCTCTATACAGACTGTGATGTAACACACTGACCCCTCTATACAGACTGTGATATAACACACTATTCCCTCTATACATACTGTGATATAACACTGACCCCTCTATACAGACTGTGATATAACACTGAACCCTCTATACAGACTGTGATATAACACTGACCCCTCTATACAGACTGTGATATAACACTGACCCCTCTATACAGACTGTGATATAACACACTATTCCCTCTATACATACTGTGATATAACACTGACCCCTCTATACAGACTGTGATGTAACACACTGACCCCTCTATACAGACTGTGATATAACACACTGAACCCTCTATACAGACTGTGATATAACACTGACCCCTCTATACAGACTGTGATATAACACTGACCCCTCTATACAGACTGTGATATAACACTGACCCCTCTATACAGACTGTGATATAACACTGACCCCTCTATACAGACTGTGATATAACACACTGACCCCTCTATACAGACTGTGATATAACACTGACCCCTCTATACAGACTGTGATATAACACACTGACCCCTCTATACAGACTGTGATATAACACTGACCCCTCTATACAGACTGTGATATAACACACTATTCCCTCTATACATACTGTGATATAACACTGACCCCTCTATACAGACTGTGATGTAACACACTGACCCCTCTATACAGACTGTGATATAACACACTGAACCCTCTATACAGACTGTGATATAACACTGACCCCTCTATACAGACTGTGATATAACACTGACCCCTCTATACAGACTGTGATATAACACTGACCCCTCTATACAGACTGTGATATAACACTGACCCCTCTGTACAGACTGTGATATAACACACTGACCCCTCTATACAGACTGTGATATAACACTGACCCCTCTATACAGACTGTGATATAACACTGACCCCTCTATACAGACTGTGATATAACACACTGACCCCTCTATACAGACTGTGATATAACACACTGAACCCTCTATACAGACTGTGATATAACACTGACCCCTCTATACAGACTGTGATATAACACTGACCCCTCAATACAGACTGTGATATAACACACTGACCACTCTATACAGACTGTGATATAACACTGACCCCTCTATACAGACTGTGATATAACACTGACCCCTCTATACAGACTGTGATATAACACACTGACCCCTCTATACAGACTGTGAGATAACACTGACCCCTCTATACAGACTGTGAAATAACACACTGACCCCTCTATACAGACTGTGATATAACACTGACCCCTCTATACAGACTGTGATATAACACACTGACCCCTCTATACAGACTGTGATATAACACTGACCCCTCTATACAGACTGTGATATAACACACTGACCCCTCTATACAGACTGTGATATAACACTGACCCCTCTGTACAGTCTGTGATATAACACACTGACCCCTCTATACAGACTGTGATATAACACACTGACCCCTCTATACAGACTGTGATATAACACTGAACCCTCTATACAGACTGTAATATAACACACTGACCCCTCTATACAGACTGTGATATAACACACTGACCCCTCTATACAGACTGTGATATAACACACTGACCCCTCTATACAGACTGTGATATAACACTGAACCCCCTATACAGACCTTGATACAACACTGAACCCTCTATACAGACTGTGATATAACAGTGAACCCTCTATACAGACTGTGATATAACACACTGACCCCTCTATACAGACTGTGATATAACACACTGACCCCTCTATACAGACTGTGATATAACACACTGACCCCTCCATACAGACTGTGATATAACACTGACCCCTCTATACAGACTGTGATATAACACTGAACCCTCTATACAGACTGTGATATAACACTGACCCCTCTATACAGACTGTGATATAACACACTGACCCCTCCATACAGACTGTGATATAACACTGACCCCTCCATACAGACTGTGATATAACACTGACCCCTCTATACAGACTGTGATATAACACTGAACCCTCTATACAGACTGTGATATAACACTGACCACTCTATACAGACTGTGATATAACACTGACCCCTCTATGCAGACTGTGATATAACACTGAACCCTCTATACAGACTGTGATATAACACTGACCCCTCTATACAGACTGTGATATAACACACTGAACCCTCTATACAGACTGTGATATAACACTGACCCCTCTATACAGACTGTGATATAACACTGACCCCTCTATACAGACTGTGATATAACACACTGAACCCTCTATACAGACTGTGATATAACACTGACCCCTCTATACAGACTGTGATATAACACTGACCCCTCTATACAGACTGTGATATAACACTGAACCCTCTATACAGACTGTGATATAACACCGACCCCTCTATACAGACTGTGATATAACACTGACCCCTCTATACAGACTGTGATATAACACACTGACCCCTCTATACAGACTGTGATATAACACACTGACCCCTCTATACAGACTGTGATATAACACTGACCCCTCTATACAGACTGTGATATAACACTGAACCCTCTATACAGACTGTGATATAACACTGACCCCTCTATACAGACTGTGATATAACACTGACCCCTCTATACAGACTGTGATATAACACTGACCCCTCTATACAGACTGTGATATAACACACTGACCCCTCTATACAGACTGTGATATAACACACTGACCCCTCTATACAGACTGCGATATAACACACTGACGCCTCTATACAGACTGTGATATAACACTGACCCCTCTATACAGACTGTGATATAACACACTGAACCCTCTATACAGACTGTGATATAACACTGACCCCTCTATACAGACTGTGATATAACACACTGACCCCTCTATACAGACTGTGATATAACACTGACCCCTCTATACAGGCTGTGATATAACACTGACCCCTCTATACAGACTGTGATATAACACACTGACCCCTCTATACAGACTGTGATATAACACTGACCCCTCTATACAGACTGTGATATAACACTGACCACTCTATACAGACTGTGATATAACACTGACCCCTCTATACAGGCTGTGATATAACACTGACCCCTCTATACAGACTGTGATGTAACACACTGACCCCTCTATACAGACTGTGATATAACACACTATTCCCTCTATACATACTGTGATATAACACTGACCCCTCTATACAGACTGTGATATAACACTGAACCCTCTATACAGACTGTGATATAACACTGACCCCTCTATACAGACTGTGATATAACACTGACCCCTCTATACAGACTGTGATATAACACACTATTCCCTCTATACATACTGTGATATAACACTGACCCCTCTATACAGACTGTGATGTAACACACTGACCCCTCTATACAGACTGTGATATAACACACTGAACCCTCTATACAGACTGTGATATAACACTGACCCCTCTATACAGACTGTGATATAACACTGACCCCTCTATACAGACTGTGATATAACACTGACCCCTCTATACAGACTGTGATATAACACTGACCCCTCTATACAGACTGTGATATAACACACTGACCCCTCTATACAGACTGTGATATAACACTGACCCCTCTATACAGACTGTGATATAACACACTGACCCCTCTATACAGACTGTGATATAACACTGACCCCTCTATACAGACTGTGATATAACACACTATTCCCTCTATACATACTGTGATATAACACTGACCCCTCTATACAGACTGTGATGTAACACACTGACCCCTCTATACAGACTGTGATATAACACACTGAACCCTCTATACAGACTGTGATATAACACTGACCCCTCTATACAGACTGTGATATAACACTGACCCCTCTATACAGACTGTGATATAACACTGACCCCTCTATACAGACTGTGATATAACACTGACCCCTCTGTACAGACTGTGATATAACACACTGACCCCTCTATACAGACTGTGATATAACACTGACCCCTCTATACAGACTGTGATATAACACTGACCCCTCTATACAGACTGTGATATAACACACTGACCCCTCTATACAGACTGTGATATAACACACTGAACCCTCTATACAGACTGTGATATAACACTGACCCCTCTATACAGACTGTGATATAACACTGACCCCTCAATACAGACTGTGATATAACACACTGACCACTCTATACAGACTGTGATATAACACTGACCCCTCTATACAGACTGTGATATAACACTGACCCCTCTATACAGACTGTGATATAACACACTGACCCCTCTATACAGACTGTGAGATAACACTGACCCCTCTATACAGACTGTGAAATAACACACTGACCCCTCTATACAGACTGTGATATAACACTGACCCCTCTATACAGACTGTGATATAACACACTGACCCCTCTATACAGACTGTGATATAACACTGACCCCTCTATACAGACTGTGATATAACACACTGACCCCTCTATACAGACTGTGATATAACACTGACCCCTCTGTACAGTCTGTGATATAACACACTGACCCCTCTATACAGACTGTGATATAACACACTGACCCCTCTATACAGACTGTGATATAACACTGAACCCTCTATACAGACTGTAATATAACACACTGACCCCTCTATACAGACTGTGATATAACACACTGACCCCTCTATACAGACTGTGATATAACACACTGACCCCTCTATACAGACTGTGATATAACACTGAACCCCCTATACAGACCTTGATACAACACTGAACCCTCTATACAGACTGTGATATAACAGTGAACCCTCTATACAGACTGTGATATAACACACTGACCCCTCTATACAGACTGTGATATAACACACTGACCCCTCTATACAGACTGTGATATAACACACTGACCCCTCCATACAGACTGTGATATAACACTGACCCCTCTATACAGACTGTGATATAACACTGAACCCTCTATACAGACTGTGATATAACACTGACCCCTCTATACAGACTGTGATATAACACACTGACCCCTCCATACAGACTGTGATATAACACTGACCCCTCCATACAGACTGTGATATAACACTGACCCCTCTATACAGACTGTGATATAACACTGAACCCTCTATACAGACTGTGATATAACACTGACCACTCTATACAGACTGTGATATAACACTGACCCCTCTATGCAGACTGTGATATAACACACTGACCCCTCTATACAGACTGTGATATAACACTGACCCCTCTATACAGACTGTGATATAACACTGACCCCTCTATACAGACTGTGATATAACACACTGACCCCTCTATGCAGACTGTGATATAACACACTGACCCCTCTATACAGACTGTGATATAACACTGACCCCTCTATACAGACTGTGATATAACACTGACCCCTCTATACAGACTGTGATATAACACACTGACCCCTCCATACAGACTGTGATATAACACTGACCCCTCCATACAGACTGTGATATAACACTGACCCCTCTATACAGACTGTGATATAACACTGAACCCTCTATACAGACTGTGATATAACACTGACCACTCTATACAGACTGTGATATAACACTGACCCCTCTATGCAGACTGTGATATAACACACTGACCCCTCTATACAGACTGTGATATAACACTGACCCCTCTATACAGACTGTGATATAACACTGACCCCTCTATACAGACTGTGATATAACACTGACCCCTCTATACAGACTGTGATATAACACTGACCCCTCTATACAGACTGTGATATAACACACTGACCCCTCTATACAGACTGTGATATAACACTGACCCCTCTATACAGACTGTGATATAACACACTGACCCCTCTGTACAGACTGTGATATAACACTGACCCCTCTATACAGACTGTGATATAACACACTGACCCCTCTATACAGACTGTGATATAACACACTGACCCCTCTATACAGACTGCGATATAACACTGACCCCTCTATACAGACTGTGATATAACACACTGACCCCTCTATACAGACTGTGATATAACACACTGACCCCTCTATACAGACTGCGATATAACACTGAACCCTCTATAAAGACTGTGATATAACACACTGACCCCTCTATACAGACTGTGATATAACACTGACCCCTCTATACCGACTGTGATATAACACACTGAACCCTCTATACAGACTGTGATATAACACTGACCACTCTATACAGACTGTGATATAACACTGACCCCTCTATACAGACTGTGATGTAACACACTGACCCCTCTATACAGACTTTGATATATAACACTGGCCCCTCTATACAGACTGTGATATAACACACTGACCCCTCTATACAGACTGCGATATAACACTGACCCCTCTATACAGACTGTGATATAACACTGACCCCTCTATACAGACTGTGATATAACACTGACCCCTCTATACAGACTGTGATATAACACACTATTCCCTCTATACATACTGTGATATAACACTGACCCCTCTATACAGACTGTGATATAACACTGACCCCTCTATACAGACTGTGATATAACACTGACCCCTCCATACAGACTGTGATATAGCACACTGACCCCTCTATACAGACTGTGATATAACACTGACCCCTCTATACAGACTGTGATATAACACTGACCCCTCTATACAGACTGTGATATAACACTGACCCCTCCATACAGACTGTGATATAACACTGACCCCTCTATACATACTGTGATATAACACTGACCCCTCTATACAGACTGTGATATAACACTGACCCCTCCATACAGACTGTGATATAACACACTGACCCCTCTATACAGACTGTGATATAACACACTGAACCCTCTATACAGACTGTGATATAACACACTGACCCCTCTATACAGACTGTGATATAACACTGACCCCTCTATACAGACTGTGATATAACACTGACCCCTCTATACAGACTGTGATATAACACTGACCCCTCTATACAGACTGTGATATAACACTGACCCCTCTATACAGACTGTGATATAACACACTATTCCCTCTATACATACTGTGATATAACACTGACCCCTCTATACAGACTGTGATGTAACACACTGACCCCTCTATACAGACTGTGATATAACACTGACCCCTCTATACAGACTGTGATATAACACACTGACCCCTCTATACAGACTGTGATATAACACTGACCCCTCTATACAGACTGTGATATAACACACTGACCCCTCTATACAGACTGTGATATAACACTGACCCCTCTATACAGACTGTGATATAACACACTGACCCCTCTATACAGACTGTGATATAACACTGACCGACCCCTCTATAGGGACTGTGATATAACACACTGAACCCTCTATACAGACTGTGATATAACACCGACCCCTCTATACAGACTGTGATATAACACTGACCCCTCTATACAGACTGTGATATAACACACTGACCCCTCTATACAGACTGTGATATAACACACTGACCCCTCTATACAGACTGTGATATAACACTGACCCCTCTATACAGACTGTGATATAACACTGACCCCTCTATACAGACTGTGATATAACACTGACCCCTCTATACAGACTGTGATATAACACTGAACCCTCTATACAGACTGTGATATAACACCGACCCCTCTATACAGACTGTGATATAACACTGACCCCTCTATACAGACTGTGATATAACACACTGACCCCTCTATACAGACTGTGATATAACACACTGACCCCTCTATACAGACTGTGATATAACACTGACCCCTCTATACAGACTGTGATATAACACTGAACCCTCTATACAGACTGTGATATAACACTGACCCCTCTATACAGACTGTGATATAACACTGACCCCTCTATACAGACTGTGATATAACACTGACCCCTCTATACAGACTGTGATATAACACAATGACCCCTCTATACAGACTGTGATATAACACACTGACCCCTCTATACAGACTGCGATATAACACACTGACGCCTCTATACAGACTGTGATATAACACTGACCCCTCTATACAGACTGTGATATAACACACTGAACCCTCTATACAGACTGTGATATAACACTGACCCCTCTATACAGACTGTGATATAACACACTGAACCCTCTATACAGACTGTGATATAACACTGACCCCTCTATACAGACTGTGATATAACACACTGACCCCTCTATACAGACTGTGATATAACACTGACCCCTCTATACAGGCTGTGATATAACACTGACCCCTCTATACAGGCTGTGATATAACACTGACCCCTCTATACAGACTGTGATGTAACACACTGACCCCTCTATACAGACTGTGATATAACACTGACCCCTCTATACAGACTGTGATATAACACTGACCCCTCTATACAGACTGTGATATAACACACTGACCCCTCTATACAGACTGTGATATAACACACTGACCCCTCTATACAGACTGTGATATAACACTGACCCCTCTATACAGACTGTGATATAACACACTGACCCCTCTATACAGACTGTGATATAACACACTGAACCCTCCATACAGACTGTGATATAACACTGACCCCTCTATACAGACTGTGATATAACACACTGAACCCTCTATACAGACTGTGATATAACACACTGAACCCTCTATACAGACTGTGATATAACACACTGACCCCTCTATACAGAATGTGATATAACACACTGACCCCTCTATACAGACTGTGATATAACACACTGACCCCTCTATACAGACTGTGATATAACACTGACCCCTCTATACAGACTGTGATATAACACACTGAACCCTCTATACAGACTGTGATATAACACTGACCCCTCTATACAGACTGTGATATAACACACTGACCCCTCTATACAGACTGTGATATAACACTGAACCCTCTATACAGACTGTGATATAACACACTGAACCCTCCATACAGACTGTGATATAACACTGAACCCTCTATACAGACTGTGATATAACACACTGACCCCTCTATACAGACTGTGATATAACACACTGAACCCTCTATACAGACTGTGATATAACATTGACCCCTCTATACAGACTGTGATATAACACTGAACCCTCTATACAGACTGTGATATAACACTGAACCCTCTATACAGACTGTGATATAACACACTGACCCCTCTATACAGACTGTGATATAACACACTGACCCCTCTATACAGACTGTGATATAACACACTGACCCCTCTATACAGACTGTGATATAACACACTGACCCCACTATACAGACTGCGATATAACACTGACCCCTCTATACAGACTGTGATATAACACTGACCCCTCTATACAGACTGTGATATAACACTGAACCCTCTATACAGACTGTGATATAACACACTGACCCCTCTATACAGACTGTGATATAACACTGACCCCTCTATACAGACCGCTAACAACTGCCTCTGTTATTTTCACAAGTACAGTCCCTCCCTCTCCATTCTCTCCCTCTCATTCTCTCCATTCACAGCCTCTCTTTATTCTCACACTCTCACCCTCCATTGTCTCCAGCAACCTGTCAGATACTTTCTTCACAGCTCCGCTCATGGTCATCTTGCCGTTCTGCAGGAGCTCCTCGATGATCAGCTCCCCCGTGTCTCCGTATAGCGTCTTGGCCGAGTAGATGTAGCGGGCGTAGCGCAGAATGCGAATGATGGGTGCGTGGTGCACCTCGTACTCCACAAACCCCCGCTTGTGCACGTGATAGGAGGCGAAGTTGTGATGGATGAGGACGCAGAGAGCTTTCTTAACCTGCAACGGAGCAAATGGTGAGTCAAGACCCTGACACACCCGTCCTCCCCTACACAACGTAACCCCCCTCCGCCCTCCTCCTTCCTCCTCTCCCCTGCGCACAGTCTCCCGGTGTGCTTTAGGCTTAGCTGGGCCCACGTAACCATTCAGCCCAACTATTAAAACAAGGTATAAACAGACTCACTGCTTCCACTCCCTCGGTATCCCCAACACAAAGTATCCGGAAATCTCTGCAGAGAGAGAGCTGGAGCCAGAATCACGCCGGATTTTCCCTCAAATACTAGGGAAACAGGTCAGCTCTCTGAACACGGCGGTTCTCACAAGGAGTGGCATTTGAACAGAGCCCCCCCCCACCGTGCCGTGACCTTGACTCTGGCTGCACTCCCCGAGGAACCACCATTCCCACCGTTTTAGGTTCTAACGTGAGGTTAACCATTTTGGTCGGAATAACAGCAAAAGGGATTATTATTTAAATGATAAAATATTCAAACATGCCGCTGTGCAGAGAGACCTGGGTGTGCTAGTGCACGAGTCGCAGAAAGTTGGTTTTCAGGTGCAGCAGGTGATTAAGGCGGCGAATGGAATTTTGCCCTTCATTGCTAGAGGGATGGAGTTTAAGACTAGGGAGGTTATGCTGCAACTGTATAAGGTGTTAGTGAGTGCAGAAGCCAGGTATTTCTAATACAACTAATATAGGTAAAAGATAGCTGTTTAAGCATAAATATTAAGCCCCAGTTTTAAATTAAGGATTGAAGAGACACATATTCTGCACATTCATTTTACACAGTTTTGAAGTAACACCGAAGTCTGATAAAACAGACAGTCTTGAATACATTTTTCCAGTCAGTGTCCAACGACAGAGAAGACCCGTAACAACAACATTGCCTGATAAGATAACATGAAAGCTCCATTGTTATAATAGCCTGAACCACATTCCATAACTGATGAGGCTGAAACATTTTAGATTATTGGTGTGGTTTTAAAATGGACAGTTTATAAAACATCAAATCAAATATATATTTGATTCCAACTTTCTCAAAACATAACACTTTCATAGAAGCAGCATAATTCACTTTGCTAAATTCAAACAGACTTTGATTTACATTTTGCAAGTCATTTGCAATATCCAAGCCAGCATATTTTGGCTTTGATAAAGCAACACATTGCATTCTTTAACATACACAAGTGTGTAGATACGCAACATAGAACATAGAATTTTACAGTGCAGAAGGAGGCCATTCGGCCCATCAAGTCTGCACCGGCTCTTGGAAAGAGCACCCTACCCAAGGTCAACACCGCCACCCTATCCAACAATTAGAAGTAACGTCACATATTGAAGGTGGACGGCTTGCCGTCAAATCAAATGTATTTGAGTCTGACCCAAACCAATTAGGATTATATTGGGGGTGTAATTAGACGACTTACGACAGATATGAAAGGGTATAACTGAAGAAGTTTCGGCCCGCCATTTTGAGTTTTAGTTTTGAGTTTGAGTTTGAGTTTGGAGTTTTTGTTGTAGATTAGGTTTAGGTAGATTGGTAGGGTAGGTTTTTGTAGGTAGTTTATTAGTTTTTGTTTTGTTGGTTTGAAGCTGAAGGTTAGCTCTCTCTCTCTCGCTCTCTCTCTCTCTCTGCTGTCTGTCTCTCTCTGTCTCTCTCTCGCTCTCTCTCTCTGTCTGTCTCTCTCTCGCTCTCTCTCTCTCTCACTCTCTCTCTCTCTCTCTCTCTCTCTCTCTCTCTCTCTCTCTCTCTCTCTCTCTCTCTCTCTCTCTCTCTCTCTCTCTCTCTCTCTCCTCTCTCTCTCTCTCTCTCTCTCTCTCTCTCTCTCTCTCTCTCTCTCTCTCTCTCTCTCGCTCTCTCTCGCTCTCTCGCTCTCTCGCTCTCTCTCTCTCTCTCTCGCTCTCTCGCTCTCTCTCTCTCGCTCTCTCGCTCTCTCTCTTTTCATATTTCATTTTCAGACTTTGACTTTTAAAAGTTATTGTCGAGCTGTCTGCCTGAGCAAGAATATAATGTCTGTGATTCTTTTGAAAGCTTCAAATTGTCTACGAATTGCCTTTTGAATGACTTTCAAATTGTAATCAATAGAAGATAAATAAAACAATTCTTACTGGCACCCGAGAAGTTTTTAACTTAAGTTTCTCCTGAGTTCC